>NC_061113.1:230861947-230947839 GCF_002878395.1 Capsicum annuum
GGGATCTTATTTTAAAAAAAAATCAAAAAATTTTCTTCACGCTTATTTGGATGTTGGCGTTTCGCATACGTCTTTGAAAAAGTATAGAAAGATTGTCTTTAATAGTCTTGGGTTTAATTTGGGATAAAATTAAAAAATATTTTTTGTCAGCATCTTTTGAAAATAATGATAAAAGAAAAAAAAGAGACTTTTTCTTTATTTTAGATTAATTGTATGCGCGTGTTGATTCATCTGAAACATATAAAAAAATGTTTTCTTCAATAATTTTAGGTTTAATTCAAAAATATTGTGTAAATATCTTTTGAAAACAAGAAGAATTTATTTGATAATAGATTAGTTAAGCCATGTATGTCTCCATATGAAAAATACAAAAAGATTTTCTTTTGATAATCATAGGTTTCATTTCGAATAGGGGATTTAAAACAAAAAATTCAAAAAGATTTCCTTTTACACTAAAATTTCATCAAAAACAAAAAAGTGAAAAAAGGAAAGAGTTTGATTGGCCCTTTTTGGCCATGCTTCACAAACTACGCACACCGGATTCTCCACTTTCGAGAGTGAGATATGTAGGCAGCCCTTCGTGGGTTCGGTGATCTTATTTAAAAAATCTCAAAAGATTTTCTGCACTCCTCATTTAGAGTAGGTGTTTCATATATATCTTTAAAAGAAAACTACAAAAAGATTTTTCTTTAATAGTTTCAAGTTTCATTTCCGTATGAAATTCAAAAAAAAATCCAAAAAGATTTTTCTTTGGTAATCGTAGGTCTCATTTTGCATAGAAATTTTAGAGCTAAAAGAAAATTCAAAAGGATTTTCATCAATTTTTTTGACAATTTATTTTCTTCTTAAAGTTCAAGAAAAAAAAAGAGTTTAATTGGTTATTTTTTGGCCAAACTTCACGAACTACGCACACCTGATTCTCCTCTTTCGGGAGTGAGATACGTAGGCATCTTTCTTGGGTTTGGTGATCTTTAAAAAAAAAGAGAAAAAGATTTTGAGAAAGTATTAAATTCTAACGCATTTATTATCTCTTGTTCAATTAGTTTAAGGTGGTTGGTTTGTGGCATTGTGGCTGGTCCTCCACATCACACCAAGCCTAAGGAAGAGTTAGTCATGTCCAGCAAGGATATAGAGAGCAAGGATATAGAGAGTGACATCATGGATCAGAGAAAGTGTCAGAAAAATGAGAATTTAAAGCAAGAGATTGTGAGACTAAGACAACAAATGATGAAAATGCACCGAGCTTGGACTAGTGGATTGCCTCCTCCCTCATTCTCCGTTATTGACCTCGCAAATATCTTGAGTCTTCCATCACAATTACGAAGTCAATTTCCTACTGTTGTTGATGCACCACAACATGCCTCAGAATTCACTCCAAGACAAAAGCATTCCAATGCTTCCATCACTCATTCTCTAACTCTTTGTTGTAAATCTGCCACATTGATAGCACCACTTATCGTTTGTGATTTTGTTGATCAAGCCTCTATTGAGGCTTCCAATCTATCCAACAGTTGTGCTTCCCCAGGCCGCTAGTGAATGTATGTTCAATACTCTTGATTATAGGTGTTCATGGTTTGGTTAAAAACCAAACCGAATCGCGAACCAAACCAAACCGAGTAAAAACCGATATTTGGTTAGGTTTGGTTTGGTTTTAAATTTCTAAAACCGATACTTATGTGGTTTGGTTTTGGTTTTACTCTAAAATAACCAACAAAATAACCAAATCGAATCAATAAAAATATTATATATATATATATGTATGTATTTATATATATGTATACACACATGCATATATAAATTATTTATATATTATTCATAAATAAAGTATAAATATTTTTTATATTTTAAATTTTAATCATGAATTTAACTTTAGTCATATCATTGTTAGTCATATGTCTCCATTCAACCGGTATGTTATGAGATTCTATATGATTTTCGCACTTTGAATGACAAATGATACTAATTGTGAAAATTATCTTGTTGTCTATGAGATTTTATAGGTGAGTTTTATTAGACCATAGACAATCACTAGTTTTGAACTTTATTTTTGGTCCCTATTGAGCAAAAAATTTATGTGTTTACCTTTTGGGGGGTTTATCATATCTCTCTTATATGTAGTTTCTAAATACTTTTGTCGAAGTGTTCATATGGTATTGTTCATGGTTTAGCCTAAGTATAACACTAAATTGACATCTTGGTTTCAAGATTGAGGAACAACACTCGGTTGACATTTCATATGTTGTATTGGATTTTTTAAAGAAAATTTTTAACTTTTATCATGAACTAAAGTTATAAACCAAAAAAACAAACCAAACCGAACCGAACTAAACCGATAAGAGCCAAACCGACGGTTATTTTTTTGTGTTGGTTTGGTTTGATTTTAGAAATTTAAAAACTGACTAAGTTGGTTTGGTTATGATTTTGACCAATAACCGATCCAAACCGATCCATGAACACCCCTACTCTTGATGATCATTGTTATATTCCTGAGCCCATATCAATGTTAATTGGACCACCAAAATTTCTTAACAAGAAACCTAGGGATAATTTTACACCAATTGGGGAGTCGTATGCCAGTTTATTCCATAGATTGAGAGACTTGGGCATGATCACTCCTCTCCTTGGGTGTACTCTTGATCCACATTCAAAAAATTTTGATCCTCATGTACGATGTACATATTATTCTAATGTTCAAGGTCACAATATTGAAGGTTGTAGTACTTTGAAAAGAAAAATAGAAAGGATGATTCAAGAAAAATTGATCGTAGTGCAAAACATTGACACTACAAAGGTCACATAGAATTCTTCACCAAACACGATAATGCACAATATGTGGGAAGCAACGAGTCAAGTATGGGGATCCAGAACTTATATGTTAGAACTTATATGTTGAAGGGAATGTGTCGGATAGCGGTGAAAGCTCTAGTCATGATGATGTGCAAATCAATGGCTAAGATGTCAAGCTCTGTAATTGGGAAGTCACTCATCTCCTTACTTAGAAGGATTGTTGGTAGTTTGTTTTATTTTCCTTTCTGTTTTTCAAATTATTTTAGGGTTGTAGTTCAAAATCTATCGCGTTTTGTTTCTCTGTCGTCTTTGTTTAAACCCTTCTATTTTTCCTTTCAATGATATGTGATGTCCTTTGTCGTTTTGTCTTTTTTTAAGTTATTTGTTTGTCTTCTTTATACGATTACAGTTTATGTTGGTTCTAGTATTATGACATGCTTGCGAAATTTTCAGCCAGATCTTAAAATTCAGTTTAATCATGAAACGTTGAATCAGAGGGCTAAAGTTAAAAAAAGGCATCTGAGGAATTGGTAGAGTGTTGAGACATTTGGTGACCACGTTGAATCCTTCTTTCAAAATTAAGACAATTATTTTGAGAATCACAAGAATAACTTGGTCATCCATTGAAAAGCATATCTCAATTATGTCAAGTAATAGACGCGTGATTCGTATATCAAGAGAAAAAAGAAGATAATCAGCTCCACAAAAATATGGGTTATTTGATGTGAGTGATGTACAACAAAGGTGGAGTGGTATGTTGGAGAAGTGCAAAAGTAATGACGCACATGCTCAGGTCATGTTAGTGTTAAATGTCATGCATCTCCCACTTTCATATTGCATGTTACGTACTTGCATTTTTAAGAATTGATATGACAAAGGCATTTCATTCTGCTATTCAAACATTGTGTCATCCTTTGTTTACCCCGTTTGAACTTTAATTCTATTTTCTTTCATACCCCTCTTTTAGAACCAAGATAGAGTTAGTAAAGTTCAAAAGTGTCGAGTAAAAAATAGAGTCTACAAAGTTCAAAAAAAAAGAAAAAGGAAAAAAGAAAAAAAAATGTGTCCAAAAAAAAAGAAAAAAGTGTTAAAAAATAGAGTTAAGAAAAGATTTCAAGGAGATAAAAAAAAGCCAATAAAAAAATAAGAGAATTCAGAATCAAGTAAAAGAACAAGCTACCGAAACTACGTTTAACCTGGTTCTCCTCTCTCGGGGGTGAGATATGTAGGCAGCCCTACCCTGGGCTCGGTCCAACCAAATAAACAATTTAGAATTGCCCAGTCAAAAGAAATTGGAGCATGAGTTAATCCTCATTGTTTGATTCGATTCCAAAAGTTGTAAGTCTAACCCCACTTCAAGTGTCGTTTGGACCGCATGTCATCCTTTATTTCTAACCATATCCAAAGTCCAAGTTACAACCAAAGAAAAACTTTCAAATCAATCTTTGAAAATGTTAAGGCTAAGTATGCAATTGATGTGATGATGCATTTAGGTACTACTTGTCTTCTGCGGCATAAGGAACCAGGAGAAAATAAAATGAGAGAGTCTTATTGGTGAAAACCCTCACGGGCACCATAAGGAGATGATAAGTTGAGAGAAAATGAGAGTGTCTTATTGGTGAAAATCTTTACGGGCACTATAAGACAATGGTAAGCTAAGAGAAATGAAAATGAGAGTCTTATTGGTGAAAATCCTCACAGACACTCGGATTGAGAGAAATGAAAATAAGGGAGTCTCATTACCTTAGGGCAATGATGAGCTGAGAGAAAGAAAATGAGAGAGGTCTGTTGGCAAAACCCTTCAAGGTGTCACTAGTCGAATGAGGTTTATAAGTGGAATTGACCTAAGGAAGCAACTCGATTTCAAGGTTATTAACTTAACAACCATTGGTGGAAAGTTTGGATTAAAAAATCAGGCAGCTTAATCCAAAATGCATGGTATAATCATTAGAATTGATTGCCATTTTTAGATAATTTTTTCTTTTTTTAATTTTTTTTTTAAAAAGGACAAATATTATTTTTTCTTTTTTCTTTATATTTCTATTTTTGCTCTTTTGAGTCTGCTATTCGAACAAAAATTCATTTTTTCTCTCTCTCATGTGTTTGAGTCAAGTCCATATTGAAATAAGTGAGAAAGGATTTCACAACTTGTTACCACTTCTTCATTTGCACAAAGCAAGACGGAAAAGGCCACTACATGAAAGAAACATGATCATGAACTGAAACAAGGCATGCAGAAAGTCTTGTCAAAAGGCAAGTTTGGTGATTTGTGGAAATACCAAGGTTCAAGGAATTTTTCTGGAACATAGCAGAACCGAGATATGGTGTTTATTTTAGAGTCACTCATAATAACCTGAGTTTGGATCAATGGTGCAGCAAGGTAATGATGTGCCATTAGTTGAAAGCAAGATTAAATGTCAGAAGAGCCGGAGCAATCGCCTTAAAATCTAAAACCGTAAGCCAGCCACCATGTTTAAACTCATAAGTTTTTCTTTGTATAAAACATGAACAGTCGCTACCTTCAAATCAAAGGCTTCAAAATGCGAATATTTAGAGGTGCAATTCCTCATTTCTGCAAATACAAGAGCAGCGTTACTATAATGGTTTGGTAATTACAATTATGGTAAAACTCATCATTTTCGTACCCCTAAAAGACACATTCTCTAATTTTGGTCAATGACGCAACAAAGCAGGGACAAGTGCCAGCAATTTGAAATAAAATGAAGGGAATGAACACTGGAAAAGGTGCCTGGAAAGCCAAGTGTTGCAAACCACCACTAAGTTTTTAACTGACAAACTTTCTTTGTTGAAACAGGGGCAAAATTCACTTCACTTAATTCAGCTACCTTTGTAAAAGCACATTCGGGAATTTACTTTATGTTCAGGACCCTCCTGAAAAATAGAAATTTACTTCATGTTCAGGACTCTTCTGAAAAATGGGAATTTACTTTATGTTTAGGACCCTCCTGGAAAATAAGAATTTACTTCATTTTTAGGACCCTTCTGGAAAGTGGAAATTTACTTCAGTTCAGGATCCTCTTGGAAAATGGAAATTTACTTTATGTTCAGGACCCTCCTGAAAAATAGGAATTTACTTTATGTTCAGGACCTTTTTGGAAAATGGAAACTTACTTTATGTTCAGGACCCTCCTGGAAAATGAGAACTTACTTTATGTTCAGGACCCTCCTGGAAAATATGAATTTACTTCATGTTCAGGACCCTCATGAAAAATGAGAATTTACTTCATGTTCAGGACCCTTCTAGAAAATGAAAATTTACTTCATGTTCAAGACCCTCCTGGATAAGGGAAATTTACTTTATGTTTAGGACCCTCCTGAAAAATGAAAATTTACTTTATGTTTAGGACCCTCCTGGAAAATGAAAATTTACTTTATGTTCAGGACCCTCCTGAAAAATGGGAATTTACTTTATGTTCAGGACCCTCCTGGAAAATGGAAATTTACTTTATGTTCAGGACCCTCCTGAAAAATAGAAATTTACTTTATGTTCAAGGCCCTCCTCGAAAATGGGACTTTACTTTTCGTTCAGGACCCTCCTGGAAAATGAGATTTTTACTTTCCGATCAGGACCCTTCGAAAAAAATGAAGTTTTATTTTCAGAAAAATGGAATCATTCAATACTATAACTCTTCAAGATAGTTTGTGTTTTAGTTTTGAGTTTGATTTCAGGAGCCCGTCTGAACAACAAGGTAATGAAGTTGAAAGTCAGGAGCCCGCCTGAAGAATGGGGTGAAGAAATTGAAAGTTAGGAGCCCGCCTGAAGAGTAGGATAAAAAAATTAAGAGTCAGAAGCCCGCCGAAAGAATAGGGTGATAAAACTGCAGGTCAGGAGCCCACCTAAAGCACAGGGTGATGAAATTAAAAGTCAGAAGCCCACCTGAAGAATAGGGTGAAGAGATTGAAAGTCAGGAGTCCGCCTAGAAAACAGGGTGAAGAAATAAAAAAAAAACAAGGTGAAAAATTGCAAGTCAGAAGCCCGCCTGGAGAATAGGGTGAAGATTTTCAAATTTACGGTCAAATTCAAAAGCACCACTGATAGAACATGGTTCATTTCTGAGTTCATCTCCGCACCAAATTTTTTATGAAGAAAGAATCTATTCTCAAGTTCAATCCAAAAAAGATCAGATCTTTTGTCACTTTTGAAAGCATCAGAGACCCAAGACAAGAATATAGAGATGTTGTATAGATAGCACTTTTTGTAATTTCATTTATCTTTTAATTTGTAATTTTTATTTTGCTGTAATGATAGAGCCACAGATCGGAACCTCAACGGGACCTCACTCGACTCTCCAACTCGGTAAAGTACCTCCTTTTCAACCCTGGAACAACCTGTGACCTGATCCTCACATGATTTAGGAAAGGTAGGATGTCCAAATCAAGACTCAGTTGTCCTTCTTCCTTATGGTTTTTTCTTCTGAATAATGGTCAAGCCAAAATTTTATCTTGTTGTCTACTTCTTTGTCTGAAAACACTTTGTGTTTACATCCAAAGAGGGACATAATATAAACACGTAATTTTGTCCCCCCAAAATTAAATTTTTCTTATTTTTTACCTTTTCCTACCCCACACCACCTATCTCATCCCACTCAACCCACTCACCAAACACTCACCTAACCCACCCACCAAAAAGACCTGTCATCCAAAAAATAATACAACATACACTCCCACACAGAACAGAGAACACACGCACAAACAACCACAATTATCCATTTTTCCTTCTTTCATACACACACAGTAGAGAGGCACAAATACTCACTAAAATTCCTCCATTTTCATACTTATACAGCTGCACACAATAGACGAAAAAAAGAAGAGGATTGAAACTCACTAACAACAAATCACACACACGCTGCTATGGCCGATATTGTTACCTTCACCAGATTTTAAGGATACGCATACCCATTAGATATCTGATCGGAGGAGAAGAGAAAAATGAGAGAGATAAAGATTGTGCGAGAGAGAGGAGAGAAACAACAGCTCATTCACGCTACTATTTTGACGATCTTTCAATCGCCGAAAAACTGCATCTCCTCGCTGAAAACAGCAACAGTCGGTCAAGTCTAGTGTCAAACCCATCGAAAACAGTTGGGTTTGGGCACAAAATGGGTTGCGAGTCAAGAGTTATAATTTGGACTTCGTGTCGAGGTTCGAATCAACGTTTTTTGGGCACAGTTCTATCTTTGGTATATTGAAATCGATAATTGAGGTTCAATTCTTCAACTCTTTCTCTTTATTTCATCTTAAATTTGGGAAATTAATTTTATGATTATGTGTTAGATGATGATGATTGGGTGATTTTGTTGTCGTTGATGTTACTTGTTATGGATAATTGATTGTGGTATGAATTTGATGTTGGTATGGGTTAGATAACCATGTCTCACATAAGAAATTTCTTTTGAAAAGCTATTCGGGAGAAGGGATTGAAAATCGGCAAAAGTGAATATTGGCTTGTGTTGATTAATTGGTTGGTTTGATTTGAAATGGATGTTAAATTCATCGAACTTGACAGTATCATGTCTTAGGTCGGGCATCGATAGGCAAACTTTAGGTTGGGTAGGCAAAACTTAGGGATTGTGGATTATTGAATGTTTGGAATGTTTGTTGAATGATTCTGTTTTTTTCACATTCAAAAAATGTATTCATTTTGTCGGGGAATGCCCCCAGGTCATTTGTATTCATTCACCGGGGAATGCCCCGATATATTATGTAGGCGAAAGATGTTCGTAATCAAGGCCCGAGGCATCGGGTAAAGCATAGTTAGAATGGTTTAGGTTTTAATTTCAGTATTTTATTTTGGTTTGTAATAAATTGGACTAGATGCTATTTTTGGACTTTGAGTGTTTTGGTTGTTTGTTTTCGTGTTTATGTGTTTGTGGGTTTATACATTCATAGTTTCATGCTAGCTGATATACTCTACAAAGCGACCGTGGTCGAACCACGGGATCGAGAGGTGCCTAACACCTTCCCCTCGATCAACAGAATTTCTTAATCGAAATCTCTGTTTGTGGATCAGTTTTAAAGAATCAAACCATTTTTGAAAAAGGATTTCCAACGATGACTTGGCACACCAGATTTATGTCAAGTGGTGACTCTGAATTTAATTGTAAAAATCCTTTTCAAAATAAATTTTCATCTGTAGTCACTTAATAATAAAAATCCTTTCAAACTTAAAATCTATTCTTTTGGGTAAAAAAGGGTGTGGCATTCTTCTTTCTCCTTTTTCTTCTCTTATTCAGCCTCTTCTTTGTCTGTTTCTTCTTTTTATTCTTTTTATTCTTCATCTGTTTTCTCAGATTCTTCTTCTTTGTTTGCTTCTTCTTCATCTATTTTAACTAATTCTTCTTCATTTTTCTCAGCTTTTTTTGAAAAACAAACTCCTATACAAGAATTCACTACAAAACGAATAACAAATAAAATACCGTAAAATGAATCTAGAAATAATTAGAATTTTATATTAACTTATTTTAGTATAAAAAACTGAGACCTTTGCCGTTGGAGAAGAAGATGAAGAAAAAATAATATTTGGGAGTTTTTTCTTGAAAGTAGAAGAAAGAGGAGGAGTGAGTAGGAGAGATAAAAGGTTTAGTTTAATATTGAAAGAAGTGGAGTATGTTAGGTGTAGTTTAATTAATTCCCCAAATTTTAAAAATGTTGAAAAGACCCATTGGCCCACATGTGTACTCCAATTTTTTTTCACTTTTTGGACTCTAACCCTAAAAATTAAATGAAAAAGAAATTTAGCAGCTATTTAACAGAATAAGTTTTCAAAGTGGACACAATGTCAACTCTTTCCTTATAAGTAGGTGCTTGACCCATGTTATTGATAATATTTTAAAATATATTTTTATTTTATTATAAAATACTTATTTGATCATAAATATTTTTGAAATATGTTTTTACTCTTTTTAAATAAAAATAGCTCGAGATGTGTTTTCATTATTTTAAGATTCACTTTTTGTATTTTTTTAATTTACTTTTTTACCAAAAAAATCTAAATTATTTAGTTTCATAAAATAACTCAATTTTCATAAAACTCTAATTTTTTTTTTAAATTCACTCTAAGATTCTTATTTCCAAAATACTATGGTCAAACACAACTCCAACTCTAATTTCAACTTTAAAATACCAAATAAAATAAATATAATGTTAATTTTCATGACCAAACGGGTCCTTATCAACTTATTTTGTAGATACAAGTCTTAGTTGATTGGAGAAAACGCCATCATTTATGATGTCATCATTTGAACTTTCAAAACAAGACATTTTTGCATTCAAGTCTAAAGAATATAAAAAGACACCTATCACCAAAGTCTTATAATATAGGGAAAAAAATTAAATATATTATCGAATTATTAGAAATGTTTTATATATGTAATTCGTTTAAATTTTGATTTATTTATACCACAGTTTTTAAAAAATTAGCTCATTTATGCAGTGTCGGTACAGAAGGGTTCATTCCCGTCATTCCTTTCTAACGATGATTTTGTAAAAATTATTTTTGCCATGTGGCCTCTTATTAGAGATCCACGTCACCAAATTCAACTCGACAAAATTACGTATAATCAAAATTAAAGTTTAAACCCGTTAAAATAAAATTTGACCCACAATGTTAAAATAAAAATTAGACTCATTAAACATAAAAATCGAACTCATTAATTGTGTCAATTATTTTTATGAGTCAAATTTTCTATTTTAATTTTAAGCAATATTGATTGTTAGATTTGATGATGTGGACACCTAATAAAAATTCATGTGGCAAAAATAGTTTTGCAAAATTACCGTTAAAAAATAATCGTCCGAAACAACCTTTTTATAATAGTAGTGACATAGATGAACCAAACTTTTAATGGAGATGGTATAAATGAGCATAGTTTTAACAGGTGATATGGATGAGCTATTTCTAATAGTTTGATGACATATTTGAGCCTTTTCGTTGTAACATATTCAATCCTAGCATCAAAGTTTTAGAAGATACAAACTAACCACTTACTATAAATATCTTATATCCTTATTTAGAAATTTTTAAAAAATCACAAAATTATTTTTTTCCTTCAAAAACACTTCATACAGGTCGATTTTCCGACAAAAAATTAAAATTTTTATCAAAAAAATTACTCCACACGACAAAAAACTGCTCAAGATCAGTCATTTATAGCCTTCCATTATAGTAGTAGCTTGAAAAAAATTATCCATTATAGAAGAAATTTATTTTTTTCAGCAGCCTCTTTTCGATTGTTTTTGGCGACATTATGGTAGTTTATTTCATCATTTTATAGAAGAAATTTATTTTTTTCAGCAGCCTCTTTTCGATTGTTTTTGGCGACATTATGGTAGTTTATTTCATCATTTCATTGGCGCATCTGATCTGTTAAGAGATCTATCCACGTGGTTTCTTATTTTAAATTAATTTACAATCATCAAGCAGTGAATAGTAGCTTCGATCATTACTGATTTATTATGTCGATTACTGAATATATTATTGTAGGTGATGATTATGATAGTGAATGGGAGAAGACCTCAAACCGTGGAAGTGGAACCGTCTGAATAAGGTGATAGTAATAAAGAAATGGACATTGGGTCTAACTCAACCTCAAAAGCTAAC
The DNA here is from genome assembly GCF_002878395.1 of Capsicum annuum. Taxonomy (NCBI): domain Eukaryota; kingdom Viridiplantae; phylum Streptophyta; class Magnoliopsida; order Solanales; family Solanaceae; genus Capsicum; species Capsicum annuum. The sequence continues at coordinate 230,873,358 of NC_061113.1, forward strand.
TCATGAGGGAAGGATTGCCTAAGACCATATAAGGAGACCAAGGACCCTTTAACCCATCGATGTGGGACTCCAACACCCCCCGCACGCCCAAGGTTGGACATCTGGAGCGTGGACAATATAAGATGGGGGGACCAACATCGGAAATAATGAACTGGGTAGGCCTGGCTCTGATACCATGATAAAGAAATGGACCTTGGGCCTAACTCGACCTCAAAAGCTAGCTCATGAGGGAAGGATTGTACAAGACCATATAAGGAGACCAAGGATCCTTTAACCCACTGATGTGGGACTCCAACACCCCCCTCCCCCGCACACTCAGGGCTGGACATCTGGAGTATGGACAATACAAGATGGGGAGCCTAACATCAGAAACAATGAACTGAGTGGGCCTGGCTCTGATACCATGATAAAGAAATGGACCTTGGGCCTAACTCAACCTCAAAAGCCAGCTCATGAGGGGAGGATTGTACAAGACCACATAAGGAGACCAAGGATCATTTAACCCACTGATGTGGGACTCCAACAGATAGTGCCTATGTTGCGTCACAATGGTACGTATGACGACATAGTTGAGAGCACAATTGAAAGCAAAAGATTAAAACAACTTGATCATCAGTTGTTTGATGAATGCCAAAGAAAAAATTCACCCAATTTTCCGAATAAATGATAAGCAAGCATAGTTGTACATGTTTGATGTTGCCCCTGATTGATCTACACCATTTTTAAGGGAAAAAGTTATTGAGAGACATGAAGAACAAAGAGGTTCAACAGCACTATCAGACCCACCCTGCATCCCCAGACCCAACTAAACTGGCAGTCAATAAAGATTCATTTCAAAACGATGATATTTTTTTTTATTTTTCAAATATTATTTGCAAAAATTCTATGATACAACATTCCATCTTCAACTCTAAGCATTTCAAATAAATTGAAAGAATATTCATAATTGTATGTAGTAGTTCATATACGATATATATATATATATATATACACACACACATACACATATGATGAATTCTAATCAATGGAGATTAAAAAAAACAATGAAATAGTACATTAAGGAAAGGGAGAACTCAAAGAGAGAGAGAGGGGGAGAGAGAGAAATTAGTATTGAAAAAATATTTGAGTTAGTTACAATGTGCTACCTACTCTACAATATATACTCATGAGTCAGGTAACCGACTCTTAGATCAACTACACATAAGCTTATTCATTTACAACTGTACACAATGCTAACTAAATATGTTTATTTGATCTCATTACTTTCAATATCCCTCCTCAAGCTGATGCTTGAAAAGATGTCTTTCAAGCCCGGCTTGGAAACTAGATACATGTGTTTTGTCTTTCTTAAACTTTTAGTGAGCAAGTCAGCCTGTTGTTTCTTGGTTAAAACATGATGTATCTTGATCATACCTTGAACCAATTTTTCTATTACAAAGAGTCAATGTCAAAGTGTTTTGTCCTTTCGTGAAAGATTGGATTGGCTGTAATTTGAATAGCAGCCTTACTATCATAATAGGTATCTACAGGTTGCTTAATTTCCCCTCCTAGTTCCTTGAATACACCAATCAACAATGTGACTTCTGCTACAGCTGAAGTCATGCTTCTAAATTCTGCTTCAGCTGAGCTTCTAGCAACAATTACTTATTTTTTGGACTTCCATGATACCAGGACATCTCGAAACTTCACTAAGTACCTAGTAACTAACCTTATAGTCTATAGGCATGATCTTCAGTCTGAATTACAGAACATATTAAACACATTGGTAACGTGTGAGGGCATGAACAAACCTAGCTCTAGTGCAAATTTGATGTCTTTACTACTCTGAGTGCAACCTCCATATGTGACTCCTTTGGTGCATGCATATACTGACTTAAGAATTGAACTACAAAGGATATATCAATTCTAGTCATTGTGAGATACAGTAGTCTTCCCGTCAGCCTTTGATACCTTCCAATACCAGTTAGTGGCTTATCTTCGGATGATCTGCAGTCTTGCAGATGAGCATCATATTTTACAAAAGTTAACTTCAAGTGGGCTTCAAGAAGGGATGAAGTAAGTTTTGAGCCACTTAATCATATTTCAAATATCAATTTTAAAGCATACTTTCTTTGGCTCATCACAATAATTGTTTTTTATCTAACACATTCTCTGCCTAGAAAGAACTTCAACTTACCCTAAGTCTTTCGTTTTGATCTTCATCTTTAGATTATTTCTTGTATGGAGAATTAGACTATCACTTCTATCAGTTACCAGGAGATCATCTACATAGATTAATACTACCACCAGATCACTTGCTTTATTTTTTATGAAAAGTGAAGTCATAATGACTTCGGACAAATTCTAGTTGTAACAAGGTTGTGGTTAGCTTGAGATACCACTGCCTCACGGCTTGTTTTAACCCATACAAAAGACTTATGTAGCTTGCAGATTTTGCCAGACTCCCTCTGACTACAAAAGCCTTGAGGTATAATAGTATAGACATCTTCAAGAAGATCACCCTGTAAGAAGGCATTATGAACATTCATCTGAAAGATTGGCCAGTTTTTGGAGGCTACAACTGCTAAAACTTTGACTGGGACCATTTTAGCCACAGGAGAGAAATTCTATGTATAGTCTAATTCTTCCTTCTAATTGAACCCCTTAGCCACAAATCTGGCTTTGTACCTCTCAACAACTCCTGGGACTAAGTACTCGACTTTGAACACCCATTTACACCCAATATATGTATGTATATATATATATAACATATTGTGACTATCTATTTTGTGATATTACTCTTTTGGAAAACAAATTTAATTGTGTATTTCAGATAAATTAATCAATTTAAGTGATTTTACTAATTTTTAGAAATTAGAAGGGCGACATAAATCATATTTAGAAAACTACATTCAAATTTTAAAAATTTATGTCGCCAAGCACAACTTCAAATCAACTTTCTAACTACAGCAGTACAACTTACCAGATGAAAAGACGAGCTGCCAGGAGATTGGTTCCTATAGAGTGTTGCAATCTTACACCATCCATCAGAGAGCTCAGCTGGAAAAAAGAAAAATCAGAAAAAGCAACAGTGCAATCAAAGCAAGGAAAGGAAGAAATAGTACTCTTGATAGCTGATAAAGCACGAAATGGAATGATTAAACCAATAATGTTGATCATCCAAAGAAGAAAACTGATAAAGGTGGAGTTAGCATGCGGCGACAACATAGCTACAGGTGGAAGGGATAGAAAATGAAAAGAAGAATTTGGAATAGGAAACCCACAAAGGGTATTTGTAGAAGTAGTGGACTCGGGTCAGTAACTTGAACCCGAGGTGGGCCACTTTTAATTTTAAGTGTTTTTGTTTTTGTTTTGTGTGGATTAATAAGGGTGTTGATCCAAAGCGATGTATAAGTTTAATTAATCAATAAAATTTTAAAATTTTCCTTAAAAAACAAATCAACTTTAAAAATGTCAAATAAAATAATATAATATTTAACTTTCATGGTCAAACTCCTACTTAAACCTTGCTAGCATTGTTCAGTAAGATGGTTGTGCACAAGAATGTGGCACAATAGGTGAAGGCACCTAATTGACAACCACTTCCTGAAATTGTTTTTCTAAATAATTATTTTTTCAATCTCAATTTATGTGATACTATTTGCATTTTAAAAGTCAATTTTTATTTTATTTTTATCATTAATTTGAACATATAATGTTGAAGGAAGAGAAAATGGTCTATTACCCCTCCAACCTTTAGTTGAAATTTCAACTACACACTCAACTTTTAAAGGTGACCTATTACCCCTAAATTTATTTTTATCGAATTTATTACCCCCTCAGTTGCTGACGTGTCAACGGACGTGACTACATCGCCTATGAGCGCGTTAGCTGAGTTCATTTCACTTAAAATTCTTTATTTTTTTATTTCCACATCATTATTTTTAATAATATAATAAATATTTTAATTATTATTTTTTCTTAATGAATTATAATTGCCACATCATGCCTTCTTCTTCTTCTTCTCTTTTTTCAAAACAAAAATTCAAGAACTCATTAATGGAGTTCTTCATCTTTCTCATCTTCAAATTCTCATTAATGGTGTTTTTTTGATAATTTGAAAAATGTTATTACTGAAATCAAGAAATACTTGAACTAAGGAAACAATAAGATTTCTCCGATTAATGAATTCTTGAATGAGGAATATGAGGAACTCCGATTCAAAAACCTTGCAAAAATTCAAGAACTTCGATTCCCTCTCTTTTTGCTTAAGATCGCCATTAATGGTGAGTTTAAAGCTTTGAATTTCCACAATGCCATGTATAATTTCCAACATAACCCGCGTATAATTTTCAACCCATTTCTCTAATTTTCTCTATTTTTGCTCTAAATCCGCCATTAATGGCGAGCTCAAAGCTTTGAGTTTCTACAATAGGGAAGAATTCGCCATTAATGGCGATCTTGAGCAAAAAGAAATGAAAAGCTTTGAGGAGCATTTATCCGCCATTACACACTCATTAATCTGCTATTTCTTTCCCCAAGAATTCTTGTGTTGACCCAAGAAGATGAAATTGGGTTGAAGAAGAAAATGGAGCAAAATGGGAAAGGGGAAGAAAAAAGAAAATAATAATGTTAAATAATTAATTTTGTAGAGTAAAAAAAGAAAAAATGACGTGACAATGACGTGGCAGCGCGTGCATCACACCACATGTCAAAATGATTGGTTGTTAATTTTCGAGGGGATAATAATTCCATTTTAAAATAGTTCAGGGGATAATAATTTCACTTTAAAATAGTTCAGGGGGTCATAGGACCTCAGCAAAGTATAAATATGTAGTTGGGATTTGGGGTAAAGGTTGGAGGGGCTTTTGACCATTTTCTCTAGAAGGAAAATTTGAGTACATTTACTGCCCTTGAGCACGAGCTTGTCCGAACAAAATTCAACATCAAATACTCCCAACACCAAAATAACAAAAAAAAATTGAGAGACAAACGTTTATAGTTGTATATTATAATAACCCACTATGTTATAAGGCACAAGAAGTTATATATGGCTTTGACGCTGAAATAAAAAAAAAAACCGACATAAATTTATATTTTCATATAGTAATATCACACAAGTTATATTATATGACAGGAGGATACAATTTATTTTCAAAAAACAAACACAATATACCAACCAACGCATATACTCTATCATCCCACATTATCTATCAATTTTTTTTCTTTCCTGCAAAAACTGACAAAAATATTTACCAAATTAAAAGAAGGAATTGCTTAAAATTACTTATTTTTAAGTTATCATAAACTCAAAATCCCAATACAACCAAGCTAACATAATATTCCTTGAAGCTCAATCAATTGTTTTCTTTTTCTAATAGAAATATAAGAAATTTTATTACCTCTTTTCCACTACTATATAATAGCCTTCCACTTCCAAATATTTTTATCACTCATTGTTTAAGTAACCAGAGGATTTTTCTCTATTTTTTTGTTTCATTCTCAAGAATAAATGTCAGGAATTGTTGTGCTTTTTATAGATAGCGATAATTGGGTGGGGATGAGTTGGATGCTACTGATTTGTTCAATCAGTTTCTCTCTACCAAGAATAGCTTCATGCACAAGGTAAAAAAATTATGGACATTGAATAAGTACTGAAACATTCACTAGTGACTTTCTGTGTTTGCGAACCACTTCTTCATTGAAAAATATTGAATCATCTGGAATACGTGATTGCTTGATAAAGATGAATGCAAATTCAAGGCTATCTCAATAAAATTAATGGCCTAAAGTCAAATTCTAAGGCCTTAAATATATGCACATAACAAAAATATTATCAATAAATTAGAGTTATTTTTTTATTCTTACGTACTACTTTTTTTTTTTTTTTAAGTATAATATACTTAGAAGATATTTAATATTTGACTTCACATAATAATATTATTATTTATAAAAACAAGGAGTAATTTTAATTAATAAGATACTAGTCATTTATTTGCAATGCATTACCTTAAATATTATTATAAAAAATTTATTTATTAATAAGAAGATTTGATAAAAAATTTAAAATATTTTTAATAAAAATAGATAGTTCTTCTTCTTTTTTTAATTTAAAATTTGTACCTTCAATGTTTTATAATTTTTAATATTATTTTAAATAAAATTTAAACTATAAAATTACTATTAAATTTTTCGAAACTTCAAAACTTTTGATTAAAAGTTAAATTTAATATTATAATTTTACCCTTGTGAAGCCCCCCTGCACAAATTCGAGCTACGTTGATGAGGAAGGGAAACTTAAAATCCGTCCTTACCATGATTCGCATGGCTACAACTGCAATGTTTGCCCTCCCAACATGTGCAAGGGTATTTATCTTTGGTGACGGAGCAGGAGATTGTTATATACTAAAACTTGAAAATGAAACTTTATAACCAAACAGTGGGAGAAACAGGAATTCTTTTATTAATCAACGTGTAGAATACGATTACAACATTGATCACTAAATTAACTGCATTGATGAGCCCGAACCTGGGGAAGAAGAAAGAGAGATGATTTAGGTGAGGGAGAAGAAGAAGATGAAGGAGAGAACATTAGTTAGAGAGTTGTAACTGAATTTACCAGAAATTGACTAACTGCTTCAGCAGTCAGTTCCCGATTATTAATAGACTACTAGACTGTTGTTTGTTGTTGGGCCTTTCCGCTATTGGTCTTGAGTTCTGGACTACTCCTTGACCGATCCATTCTCCGTAACCTTTTTCTAAAGCTGGGCTTCCCTTTATTCCTTTTAACTTTCCTAAATACACATCTGTCACTCACTTTCCCAAATGAACATCTCATTTTCCTAATTGAATCTTCGTACATTACAATCCGTACCCCTTCAAGAATGACCGCTGTTGAGCAACGAATTCGGGGAAACGACTTTTGATGTAACCCCACTCTTCCCACGTAGCATTATTTGGTCCTAGATTAGCCCATTCAATCAAAACTTGAACACCGACACCATTGTTGACCTTAACTATTTTTCTTTATAGGATTGCCACGGATTGAATCAAGACACGACCAGTATCATCACAAGTCGGAGGCTGTGGCTGAGGAATTATAACTGGTCCCACGCGACGTTTCAATTGAGAAATGTGAAAAACTGGATGAAGTTGTAAACCTGCAGGTAACTCCAGGCGATAAGCCATCTCTACGATTTGTTGTAGAACTTTGTAAGGTCAAAATATCTTGCACGCAACTTAACATTCCCGCGCACATCCAAAGAGGACTGTCGATATGGTTGTAATTTAAGATAGTCTAGGTCCCCGACCTCTAGCTTCCTGTCAGTGCGAAGTCGATCCGCATAGAACTTCATGCGGGTTTGAGCTTATATTAGATTATTCCTTAAGGTCTGAATCATGTGTTATCGTTGGGCTATACTCACCCCTGCAGTGTTGAGTCCCGTGTTGGGAAGTGAACCCAAGGGTAATTGAATCGGTGGGTAGCCGTACAGGGCCTGAAAAGGTGTAGTCTTGAGAGAGGTGTGGTAATTAGTATTGTACTATAATTCCGCCAAACGTAACCACTTTACCCAGTCTGGGGTTGTCAAAAATCATAGCTCGTAGGTAGGATTCTATACATCAATTAAGACGTTCAGTTTGCCCATCCATCTGAGGATGGTAAGCTGTACTCATAGTAAGCTTAGTACCCAAGGACTTGAAGAGATGTTGCCAGAATTGGCTGGTGAAACAAGCATCCCTCTCCAAAATAATTGTGCTGGGCAGACCATGTAACCGGTAAATTTCTTTCATGAACAAATCTGCAACATCTTGAGCAGTAAATGGGTGCTTGATGGCTAAAAAATGTCCATATTTAGTGAATCGATCAATAACCACTAGGACTGCATTTTTTATGCTAGAGCAAGGTAGGCCTTCCACAAAATCAAGAGAAATATCTTGCCAAACCTGTTGAGGAACAGGAAGGGATTGTAGCAACCCTGGAGGATGAATCTGTTCATTCTTCACTCGTTGGCAGACATCACACTCCCTTACCCATCTACACCCATAGTTTTTCAAGTTAGGCCAGTAAAAAAGGGACTGGATTCTTCTGTAAGTGCCTTGTTGGCCTGCATGCCCTCCCAAGGTAGACTGGTGGAGTACCTCCATGATCTTAGTATTTAATGCCCCACACCCCCAATGTAAATCTAGTTTCGGAATCTAATTATACCCTGGGATAGTGAATAATCAGGAATACCAGTAGGGGAAACAATTAACTCACTCAGTAATTGAGAAGCCACAGGGTCATCTGCATAGTTGGATTCCACCTCTTGTAGCCAAGTAGCTTGAGTAGTAGATAGAGCCATTAAGGAAGAATCTTCTCCACCTCTCCTAGACAGGGCATCAACTACTTTATTCTCTACACCCTTCTTATATTGCACCTCATAGTCTAAACCCAAGAGCTTTATGAGTCCTTTCTGTTGTAATGTTGTAGTAATCTTCTGCTCCAAGAGATATTTTAAGCTTTGATGGTCTGTTTTAATGACAAAATGGCCACATTGGAGGTAGTGTCTCCACTTCTCTACTGCACTCAATACTGCTATGTACTCCTTTTCGTAGGTAGATAAACCTCGGTGTTTGAGAGCTAGAGCTTTGCTGAAATAAGCAATAGATCTACCCTCTTGCATCAATACAACACCCATACCTGATGCACAAGCTTCTGTCTCGACAACAAAGGTTTTAGTAAAACCATCCATGGACAACACTGGTACTGAAGCCATAACTTGCTTCAACTGCTGGAAAACTGAATCTGCCTTACTCCACTGAAAAGCATTTTTCTTGAGCAAATTGGTTAGAGGTTTGCTGATTATGCCATATGATTTAACAAAACTTCTGTAATATCCAGTAAGCCCCAGAAAACCCCTAAGAGCCTTGAGAAATTTAGGAATAGGCCAAGACACCATGGCCTCAATATTGGAAGGATCAGTAGCAACTCTTATGCCTAAAATAATGTGACCCAAATATTCCACCTTATCTTGCCCAAAGTAACGCTTAGACAGTTTAGCAAATAGCTTCTCTTTTTGCAGTATCTCCAACACTATTCTAAGGTGTAAGGCATGCACATGGATAGAAGAGCTATACACTAGTATGTCATCAAAGAATACTAGTATGAATTTTCTCAAATATGGCTGAAAGACATGATTCATTTGGCCTTGAAAAGTGGCAGGTGCGTTGGTCAAGCCAAATAGCATAACTTTGAACTCATAGTAACCTAGATGAGTCCTAAATGCAGTTTTGTATATGTCATCTTCCTTCATTCTTATTTGGTGGTACCCCGCTCTAAGGTCAATCTTAGAATATACACAAGAACCACTCAACTCGTCTATTAAATCATCCACTAGAGGAATAGGAAACTTATCCTTAATAGTCATTTTATTTAATTCTCTATAGTCAATACAAAACCTCCAACTCCCATCCTTCTTTTTAACCAACAACACTGGAGAAGAAAAGGGTGAGTGACTTGGTTGTATAACCCCATTATTCAACATTTCATTCACCTGTTTCTCTATTTTATTTTTTAGAAAATAACTATACCTGTAAGGTCTGATACTGACTGGCTTTGCATCAAGCTCCAGAGGAATAAAATGATCATGTCTTCTGTTGGATGGCAGGGATTTTGGTTCCTCAAACACACCTGGAAATTCTTGCAAAACGACACTAATTTCCTCAGGTATGACTACTTTCTCTTGTGATTCCATAGCTGAAAGTGTGAAAATATGTGCCCAAAGAGTTTGCCCTTTTTAAACAATTGCTTGACTCCAGAAGCTGAGAGAGATTGCAGCTTACCCTCTTCAAAAAACCCATTAAGATCCACTCTCTTGCCCTTCACACTAACTTGTAACTTGTACCCACTAAAGTCAAACAAAATGGGGTTATGTTGTCTCATCTAGTCCACCTCTAACACCATATCACATCCACCAATGTCTAACAATCTAGGTTTAAATTTGAACTCCACCCCTTGTATCTTCTACTTAAACTGGGGACAAGAATGGTAGATCATCAAATGACTCCGATTTCCCGTAGTGACCCTCATGGGTAGATCATCTCTTACCATACATCCCAATTGTTTAGAAGTACTACTGGCTAGAAAACTATGAGTACTTCCACTATCAGCTAAAATGATAAGTCCTTGCCTCCCGTACATGCCTTTTAATTTGATAGTAGTGGAAGTGATAGTACCTGAGAGAGCATTAAGGCTGATAGCCTCGTCAAAAATCACTTCTTGGCCATCTGGTTGCCCCTCCAAGACTTCTTCTCTACCTTCTGTAATTAACACCTCTTGCTCAGTTGCACTACTCAAGGTATTCAACAGCTTATCCTTACACTGGTGTCCTATGAAATATTTCTCGCCACATCTGTAACACTCGCTTCTTGCCCTCCTTGCATCAAATAATTTGCTCTCTGATAAAATTGAAGTAGAAGTCCCTTCTTTCTGACCATAAACATATGATTTATCCACTGCATTGCTAGAATTGGCATGATACTGAAATGACTGTTTACCCCCAGTGATTCTACTTCTTTTACTCATGACCTCTAAACTTTCTTCCTTATACCTAGCCTTCTCTACTGCTTGACTCAAAGAGAAAGGGTCCAACATCTTCATTGTGTGTCGGATTTCCTCTTTAAGACCTTCAATGAAGAACCCTAGAAAGAACTCCTCTGGAATAGTTGGGTTTGTAATCAGTACCCATGCCTTCAAATCTTCAAACCTCTCTAAGTACTCCGTAACTGATCCTTTTTGCTCCATCATTTTTATTTTTCCAAGTAGATTGAGATTGCTATTATCAGAATCATTGAATCTCTTGCAGATTTCCTCAACAAAATCATTCCATCACACAGTACCCCTACTTAGCTGATAAAATAAAAACCACGATTCAGCTCGCCCATTTAGATGTAACACTGCAGTCTCTAATTTTGTGCGTCTATTAGATGATGATAGCTGAAATATCTTTCACATTTTTGCAGCCACGATCTGGGATCTCCATCTTCAAAGTAAGGGCATTCCACTTTAGCCCCGGAGTAGTGATTGTGAAGCCTACCAGGGCAGTTATCTTGTGGATCCACCATTCGGGGTCTACTACCTGAGTTCTCAGCATGGTGCACATCTGCAGGTGAACTACCCAAGATTCCCTCCCTGTTCGCAAAGAATCTCTCCATCATCACATCAAATTTGTGATTCAAGTCATCCATTTTAGAATCGCTGGACTCCAAGTTTTTATTCGTTTCCGCCATGTAATTCTGTAATTGAACCTCCAATTTGTTGACATTTTCTTCTGTAGTTTTGGCTCGAGTTTCAGTGATTGTCATGGTTCCAGGAAAGGTCTCGAATACCAAATTGTTATATACTAAGACTTGGAATGAAATTTGATAACCAAACAGTGGGAGAAACATGAATTCTTTTATGAATCAACGTGTAGAATACGATTACAACATTGATCACTAAACTAACTCCACTGATGAGCCCGAACCTGGGGAAGAAGAAAGAAAGGTGATTTAGGTGAGGGAGAAGAAGAAAATGAAGGAGAGAACATTAGTTAGAGAGTTGTAGCTGAATTTACCAGAAATTGACTAACTGCTTCAGCTCTCAGTTCCCGATTATTAATAGACTACTAGACTGTTGTTTGTTGTTGGGCCTTTCCACTATTGGGCTTGATTATTGATGGGCTTGAGTTCTGGACTACTCCTTGACCGATCCATTCTTTGGAACCTTCTTCTAAAGCTGGGCTTCCCTTTATTCCTTAAACTTTCCTAAATCCACATCTGCCACTCACTTTCCCAATTGAATCCTCATACATTACAGAGACTTTTGTCCTAGGTTGAAGCTCAAAGAGCAAGATTTTGTAATGCCAAGGAAAGATTTTTTGGTCTGGAAATTAATAAATGAAAATCGTGAACTCGTTAGAGCAGAAATCCAAGGGTGTATAGATGGAAAAGAGCTCGAACATATCCTGGTTCACATAATTAAAGCAATTACTACCATTGAAGAGAACCAGTTGATTGCAAGTTCCTCCCAACAATGCAGTCCATGAGAAAAACTCTCCCAGTGCCTTAAAAGTGTGTGGTTTGTTTGTTGATCAACTGGCGATGATGACAACAGCAATATATCTAGTGTATTCTCACAAAATGGGGTTTGGGAGGGTAAAGTCTACTCGGTTCATACCAGTACCTCACATGAAGTAGAGAGACAATTTTCGATAGACTCAGCTCAGGACATATAATAGTATAACTAATAAAAACATAAAAGCACACAATCAAGTTGGGATAACACACTGCTAGATAATAAAGGAAATAAAACACCAACAAGATACTACTTTAAACTATTTTTTCAAAATTCTAGACATCACCGAAACACCACGAACAAGAAACTCCAGGCACAGATACAAACAAAACACTCCTTCCCACCATAACGGTTGAACTCTTATCCACTAACCCTCTATCATAATTCAAGTCATCCACACCTTCCTATCAAGGGTTATGTCCTCCTGCTCCATATCATGCCTAATCACCTCCCCTAATATTTCTTCGGCCAATCTCTACCCCGTCTAGAAACATCAATAGCCAGCCTCTCACACCTCCTCATCACATGCCCGAACCAAAACTTCACTTTCCGCATCTTGTCTTCCATCGAAGCCACTCTCATCTTCTCCGAATAATCTCATTTCTAACTCTATCTTTTATGGTAAGTCCACATATCCATCTCAATATCCTCATCTCCATCACCTTCAACTTTTGGATGTGGGAGTTCTTAATTAGCTAACATTCCGCTTCATACAAAATAGCCGATCAGACTGCCACTCTATAGAACTTACCTTTAAGCTTAAGAGACGCCTTCTTATCACACAAGACTCCCGAAGCGAGCCTCTATTTCAACCACCCAGCACCAATATGATACTAATAAATTGACAGTTAACTAATAAAAGTTACTTGTACTTTATGGTTTTAAAGAATTAATAAAGTGAAAATTTTCGTGCTAATTTGAAAGTTGTTTCATTTTTCTAACATGAATATTTTTGCCAGTTGAAAGAAATAAATATTTTGCTCTCATGAAATGTTCGACATGTCCAATTTTGAAAGAAAAATTAACTTTTTTGCTCTTGTGGAATGTCACGTAAGGACACAAAAATTAGATTCATCTGATGCATTAACATTAACCACAAAAGCGTACTCTATATAAATTGTTAATTCTTCCTCTTCTTTTCATAACCGAACTTACTTTTTGTTATTTAAAATCTTATTGTTTCCACTCCCTCCTAGAGGAAAATTTGTGTCTTAATAGGAAAATTCTAGCGCTACTGAAATAATAATTGGAACAGTGCCTAACATGACACAGCTGAAACTTAGCTGCTGAATGCATAATTCGAGTGAAATTGATCTACTTCTAATAAACAACATATGTCTCATTTCACAAAGCAAAATATATATCTTTCTTATTTTCGATTTGCTGAATCAAAACAAAATTTGTCGTTCTTATTTCGACTTTGCTAAATCAAAACGAAATTTGTACATCTTCTATGCTTGAAATTCTTTTGCCCCATCACATTTGCTTCAATATTTGCACCTTCCATGGCCTGAAACTTCAACAACCCCCAACTCACTTTGATCTCTAGTGGTGACAGCGCCACTTCCTTTGAAATCACAATCACAACCATACTTCCACTAGACCAGAGATTATCTTTTTATATGGCCTTGGAAAATTCTCTGTTGAATTAGGCCCAATGTCTATTTTTTGGTAACATGGAATTAGAGTTAGGCCGATCTCAATTCATTGTTTATCCGAGCGTGCTGTGTTGGGTCCCGCGTTGATGTTTAAGGGGTTGAGTTAAGCCTGAGCTCCATTTCTTTAAAACTTCCCTCTAGCTTGATGGTAAGCGTTCGTGGCATAGGCAGTATTAGCTTGAACAGAGTAGGGAAGAAAGCATGGATCCCCCAATTGGATGGGTCTATAATTGAAACCCAATCCGCAAACATAACCAATGTACCTCCATTGTGCTTCCATATTTGCCCCCTATTTCCGGAGACACCGCGTTGTCCCCTTAGCAGGCACTGGTGTTGTTGGATTCAGATGAAGCTTTTTGTGTCGAGCACGATGGAAAATTCGTTTTGCCTGCCAAGCCAGAGGCAGTTTCACAAACACATCAAGCACACAAACAGAAGCATTAACAAATATGCTCTGCTTTTAGTTCGACTATGATCAGTATTTGCAGCAGCATTAGCTACAATTGGACGTAGGATTCCTATGTCATAGACTGGTGTCATATCAGGCTTGAACAACCCGAAATTTCTTTCACATGTAGGCCCGGGTTTTAAGTCCTCGTTGAAGAGTGCGAAAATGTAGGTCTCGAATGTTCTGTTGGGCATTAGGGGTGTCCCAATGCCAGACATCACATGTTGTATGAGCTTTCTGTTGTATTCCTCGGCGCTTCCAGTGTCTACTCCTGCTTGCCCTGGATCTCCTTTCGATGGCCATCCTGTTTCGGCTATGACTATATCAATGTCTTCAAAATCCAGGAGCTTCAGGGCTGAAAAAACTGCATCTAATTGAGCATCCAGCATGTTTGTATAGGTGAGTCGTGTGGCCTCATCGAAGACCCCTGGATTGGGCCTAAAGAGTGCATAATCAAGTGTGTCATCAGAAGAATCAAAAAATGGATATGGGTTTATCATGAATGGTGAATTAGTAGCTCTAAGGAACTCAAGCAATGGCTTGAGAACATGGATGTCGTATCCTGGTCTAAATTTCCCAGTAGAAGGTGGGGTAGAATTTAAGAGTATACCTAGGAAATGTGGCGTAGAAATGTGGATGTGGCGGTCCAAGGACGTTTCAACAAGGGCAACCTGGAGGGTTTGCATAGCAGGGACTAGGTTCCCAATAAGTAACTTGTTGGCAGTGGAAATTACTTCGTTGCCAACAAGTATTCTCACTATGTTGGTGGCAGGGACATAGGGCAGGACGTTAGTTTCCACCCACTGTTGGGCAAAACTCAACTCAGTAAGCTGCGGAATTAGATCATTGGGGACGTTTACAGTCACTGAAATGCCAGTGCGAGCAAACGCTTTCAAGATTTCTGGGTTGGCGTCAAAGAGCCTCACACGACGGATAACGGTGGAGTTACGGAGGAAGCTCGCAACTTGGACTGGTGGAGGGAGGTTGTCAGCTACAGTACCATAATTGACACCAATAGTTCCTTCAACTCCTATTACCAAAAAAAAGGTTCCACTTATAACCACTGACAGTGTATAAAATACGTATTGTTGAATATAGTGCGTCACTCACTTACCTTGAAGAAAAATTGGTGTAAGAAGGATAAGCAATGCGCCGAGCAGATGAGCCAGGGGTGTGTTGATAACCTTCTCCATTGCTCAGGCTTGGTCATCACAGGTTGCTGCAACTTTTTTTTTTATGTCTGCATGTCAGCAACTTGGATGAAGAAAGGCACCTGTTTGGGATACTTTCCTTCGAAAATGGGCTTTCCAGCTGCAGTTCTGGAGTGTCAAATTAGGCAAGGAATATTCATGAGCTGACTCCTATTGGATAGGAATCTTTTCTTTTATGGCTATTGCTGATCAGTAAGGAATATACTTTTGAAGTTTGGATATATTCAAAATTATTTTCACTTCTCATTCTCCTTTGTGCTGAAACAGTAACGAAGAAAAGGGCTTTATATATTTTTGAAATTTGGATAAAAGTACCACTAAGGAAATAAGAGAATTTTGAGAAAAAGAAATGCTAAAATGGGTAACTACATCTCCAGTTGCTTAGAGTTCCAATTCTGGAGGTGTAGCAGTTTCTAACAGAGAACAACGCCAAATATATACTACCGATCGCTGGCAGATTCCGCATGAAATATCCTGTAACTTTCAAAGTATAACTTGGCATTTTGCTGTTAGACATGATTTCCCATAATATCCCACTGGTCAAGTACCCCATTGCCTAATGAACGTTTCTTGTCGAAAACAACAAATCATAAATGGAATAAATTACAGAATGATTTGCTTCTAAGAAACTAAAAATGGTCCATCAGATGAAAATTGATGCTTAATTGGACTATCAGGTATAAACGATGTAAGTTACAAGGAGACTTGAACTTAATTTCCATGACCAGGATAACTCACTCACTCACTTTGCTATACCAAAAAGACAAATATACAAGTAGTAGCTTACATTCAATTATTCCACGGAGCATGGAAGATGAATCAAGTACGAGAAAACTGGACAATAGCATAAGGTTATCGACATCCCAAGTTAACTCTCCCTTCTTCACTAATAGTTTTATTCGTGCATATCTTCTGAAGATCAATGTAGCCAATGATTGTGTCCTCAAAATCTACACCTTCTAGTTGTGCATCATTAAAGGTAGATCCAGATAGTACAGTGTTCTTGAATGAAGCTCCCTGGAGGTTGGCTTTATCAAAGATCACCCGATCAAGAACAGCATTGGAAAAGTCTGTCCCTGTATTACTGAGGAGTCAGATTTCCAACTTTGAAAAAGACGCAAGTATTCAAAACCAGGCATACAAGTATAGAAAGCTTAAGCAATTTTTTAGCCCTTCCCAGTGACACATAGTAGTGGTTGTTGTCAAATTTACCCATGGCTACTGTCGAAAATCAGAGAAAGCCTTGAAGGGCAATACTACCATGATATGCTAAAACATATACACTTCAAATATTAACACTGCAGCTTCAATTAGTTTTATTTCAGCGAAGAGCAGAATAAGAAAAATGGAAAAAGAAACCGAGTAGTACTGAATCCCAAATCATGTGCGCTCTCCTATAAAGACGCTTCAGCTTAACTTAAATTCAGACGCATAGCATCCAACCGATGTGCAAGTAGTTTTGATGAAAAAGAGTTACTCTTATTAGTCTGTTAGAAAGACAATAAGATAACAGGTACTCGAATCTCATTTTCCATTTCATCTTTCCTAAACACTGAGTAGTTGAAAAGTACTCATTAATAGGCAAATTGTTACATAATTCCTACTGTTACAACCAGCCTTGACATTAGAGGCAAATTATAAATTGAACATTTTATATATTATAAAAGCAGGTTAAAGACACTGATTATAAATATCATGAAATACTGGGTTTCCATTGCCATATACAGGAAATTACACACATGTCTTAGAATAAGTCAATCAGCTGCACTCAATCATTTCCATTATTTCTAGCATTTCTTTTTAGTTTTAGCCTTCACTTCTTGAGTCGCCTTAAAAGCACAAGGAAAAAATATGTTTCCTACAAAAGTGTAATGTAAACTTACCCTTAAAACTAGCTCCAACAGCATAGGCCTTAGACATGATCACTTCAGACATGTCTGCACCATCAAATTTTGCATCAGACATAAGTGCTGCTGCAAGTGACTTCCCTTTGAGATTAGTTTTCTCATTTGTGTAATCACAAAAGCGCAGATCAAGTGGTTTATCATAAACACCGTTGGCTTGACCTATTGTGTTTCCAACAAAGGCCCGTTCACACCTATTTGGTTCTGTTGATAATGGAGGTAATCTCTGCAAAATCAACCCAAAATGTAAACAAATGATAAAATTGCATACATGTATGGACCTATGACAAGTCCTGATAGATTAATTCTGTGTCAAATGTACGTAGGCTTATTTCCTGTTGTGGGAACATGAGCTGCAAGATGTTTTTTTTCTTGTTATGAGGGGAAAAAGTTCAACATTGCCATTGTAGTATTTGAAGTTGCTCATGGTTGCGATACCCTATTGGTCCCATTCAGTCCTCGCTGTCAGCAAATTGTCATTTTTTGCCCTTACCATTAACCGAGCTCCAACGAGAAATAATGGGTGAACTCCACCTAACTTGCTCGGACTCGGGTGCGGGTATCCCAGACGGATGCGGATCCAAGAGTCGGATTCGTCAAAATATAAATTTTAAGATTTGGGAGTGCGAATCCGAGTATGGATACGGGTGCGGGGATTTGGCTTAAAAAAATCAAATATTATAAATACAGAGTTTTAAAGGTATTCTAAAAATAAAAAGTTAACTCTAATTAAGAGTATTTTTTTCTTTTTTCAATGTTAGGGCAACTTACGTTTAATTATACATTAATATACATTTTTTTTATATCGTAAAGAATATAAAATACAAAAGTCGGCTGCTGTCAGTCCAATAAACCGACATGCTGCTATCTTGTTTTTATTAAAAAATATATATTGTTAATATTAATATTAAATATATATATATATATATATATTAACACAAAAAAATAAACAAATATTAATATTGTTGTCTTGTTTTTATTAAATAAATATTAATATTAGTAAATATAAATATATATATAACAACACAAACAAATAAAAAGCAGACGGCGGTGGCACATCGACAACAACGGATGATTGACGACAATGACTGAGGTGGTACGACGACGACGACGGCGGTGGCACATCGACAACTCCGTCTCTGTTCCGGTGGTCGCTGGTCGGAATTTTTTCAGTAAGTCGCCACTCGCCGGTTAATTATTCGATTTTCCCCCTCAAATTTCTTCTTTAATTTGGTCAACGTCTCCGAAATCGTTTGACCGAATCGGAGACGGCGGAAGCACCCGCACCTGCCTCAGTCTCGTGTCGAGACGAGTTCGGCGGAAAAACAGCCGAGTCCGAGTAACATAGGACTCCACATGTTCAAATTCTTTGAGGAAAAACATTCAAATTTACCCCTCAGCTTTCGACAATGCTTTAAAATTACCCTAAATTTGGAGCTCCATTAGGGGGTCAAGGCTAAAAAGAGACTTTTTCAAAATGGCAGGGTAATATTAGATCAAAAGTCTAAAGGACAGCAAAGTTTCTCAATTTGGAAGAAAAAAAGGAGCAAAATTGACACTTTTCCCTTTTATAAGACACTTGCACTTTTATAAAACATCAACACCAACATACCTAGTAAAATCCCAAAAGTGAGGTATGGGGAAACATTCATAAAACATCAAATATCTCAAATCATGTCCGGTTCTAACCTAGCTTACCGCACTTTCACATGAACAATACAGTTAATGAATGTATTAAATCCTAATCCTTGACCAGTTAGAAGAATGGTAAGATCTAAATGTACAACTGAGGAGTTAATCTACATGTGGATCAGAAAATTATATTTTGAATTTCTTAATGCTACCTGGATTAGGCTACTTGTTTGCCAAACTAAAAACTTAAATGGCGATAACCTTAAGGGTGAATTAGCTGACACAATTTTAACTTGGTATAAGAGGTCTTGGTTTAAGTCTAAGGTCCATCAATCAACAAAATATTTGTACTACTCAGCTAAAAATGTTAGATGAGATGCAATCCCTATGTTCACTGTTATTTATCAAGTTTCGCTTCATACTGTCCGTTTGACTAATCTTCAGAGCTAAATTGAATTAGATTAATTTAATATTTTAAACTTAAAATTCAGATGCTCGAAAACTACACGAAAAATTACTATTAGTCACGATTCTTCTCACCTTGATATGATGAAAAAATACATCTTAAACTATTGATCAAAGTTCGTACAGTTTGACTCTCGAGAAGCAAAACATGACGAGTAAAAGTGAATGCAGGGAGTAATTAACAACACAATAATTACTGTAACAGTAAAAAGGGAAGCCCGATGGACAAAGCATCCTGCGTTAGCAAGATCCGGGTAAAATTCCCAGCCCAAGAGTGTGATATGGACAAACAATCCTAATACAAACATCATTGACTAGTTACATAGCTCGAACCCGTGACCTATAGGTAAAATAAAACATATTGAAGGAAATAAGTGAAATGGAACAGCAATTTAGTAAGTTTTCCTCCACCTGAGAAGCAGCAATAACGGGAGAAACAGAAGAAACTGCCCAAACAGCAAATAATCCACAAGCTACATTCCTAAGTTGCTTCGACTGAATCGAACTTTCCTCAGTACTCAAATCCTCCTTGGAAGCTGCATCCGGGTGAATCATACATGAAACAGAAACCAAATCCAGATGCAATTTCATCAGCTTGAACAGTAAGAGAACTTATTTTTTGAGTATAAAGGAAAAACGAAACCGGTAGAATCGTGTACCTGAACATTTGATTTGGATAGGTGAATGAAGTTGGGGAGCAGGGAAATGAGGACGATAAATTGGAGAACGACCAAGAGAATGAGATTTATACGCAAGGGGGATAGAAATGGACGCCATTGTTTGTGACTATTATTGGCAGCGCTGGTCTCATTTATCCTTTCGTAACCCCAGAAGGACTGTAGATACTATCTCTCCATCCGTCGTGGCAGCTAGACACTTCTCTTTTTTTAAAGCATTTTCCATTTTAAACTTTTTTTTGTTCTAACCAAAAGTAACAATAACATATAATCCAGCAAGTGAAATCTGAGTTCTAAGGAAGTAAAAATAGACCCTCAATTTAAAATAAAATAAAATAACGAAAAAGGCAGAAATAGGATAATAGCAATAATAAAATAAATAGAAAAGATCAATAATGTCAATCAAATTACTTTCTCTTTCGTATCAAATTATTCGTCCCAAATTTTTTAATTTAATTTCTTATTTTACTTGTTATTTTTATTAATTAAAAAGGACAAAAAAAGAATTTCATGTTTTACCCTTTATATTAATTATTTTTTCTTCAAATTAAAATATAAATATTATTATGATAAATTAATTATATTTTTAATTATTTTTTTAATTAATATGACATTTTAATTTGAGATGATTAATTTAAGACGGAGGGAGTATGTGATAGTTGAAGGCGCACCACACCAAACACACATGATAACTAAAAGCGAATAAGAAACAAGGAAATACAAGATACTGTAAATTCAATTGATAACATGGTTCAAATACGAATACGAAACTTACTGGTAAGAAAGTGAGAGAATATTTAATTACTTCCTCCGCTCGTAATTGAATCATTAAGATATGACACAATTCTAAAAAAGAAAATTAAAATATAAATTGTAAGTTATTTTTTTATTATTATTTTTTTAATTATTTTAAAATTACTTTACTAAAAAAATATGAAATACTTAAAAACCTTACTAAATATAAGAATAAAATTTAAAAAGAAAATTAACATATTTCTTGAATAATGAACAATTTATTTATTTTAAATATTAAAAAATAATTCAACAATTTATTTACTATTTTAAAATAAAAAAAATATCAACTAATCTTCTATACTTCTACTACAATTTTCGACGTTCAAATCCTCTTATATATCACGTTCTTACTAAGGCTTAAGAGACGTCCTATCTAATCATACAGCGTAACACTTTTTTACCTGCCTCTAACTCTCTTGACAACATCATCCGAATAAATATAAATATTTATATAATGTCTCTTGACAACATTATTTTATACGAATAAATATGAATATTTATATAATGTTGGAGTATTTTTTCTTACAATAATTAATACTCCTAATATTTAGCTGAGTCAGCTAATCTATAAATTCACGAGAAGCTTCCAGCTGTCCACATTGACCATTATCGCCTCGCTCCTTCTCTCTTTTTTCCCCCCAAATCCCTCTTTTCACCGAACTAGGGTTTTCTTTCCTCTTTGATCCGTGTATTCTTTAACGAACTCTGCAGAATTCAATCAATCATGTCATACGAGAAGCTCGACGGGCTAGCAAGGTGGTTCGGGACAAGCGTTGCATCGGCGTTTTTCGCATCGTTGGAGCGATGCTCGTGTGTGAATCTCAACACCGACGATGAAGACGATGAAAACGAGGAAGAAGCTAAAGATCGTCCTCTCATGGTCTCCAATCTCCCTTCTCACCTCGATTCTTCCCCTCCTGCAGCAACCAATCCTGCCTCCGTTGAAAAACTCCCCGTTTGATTCGGTATAATTTCCTTGTTTTTATTTTTAAAATTTTGTCTTGTTTGTTTCAATTGTGTGTTTTTATAGGGGTTGTTTGTTAGTGTTGTAAAATCTGTTGAGGATAGCGAGGAAGTGACTCTGAGAATCAATACTCTCCCCATTTGACTTGGTACAGCCCTTAAGAAAGCTTAAATTAGAGGTATATTTTGCTGAGCTAACCTTATTAATTATGCTTTGGCACTCTAAATTGTGTAAGTAATGTTGTATTTTGGTGTTGAGAATCAATCTCTGGTCTTTCCGTCGGAAAACAGCTCAGCAGTCCGTATATGCGTGTCTGTATATGAATATGTACATGCAATGTTACCAATTTGAATTAGAGACTATTGAATGTAGTATAGGTATTAAAATATCCCGGTTTATGTTAGTTTAGGTAAGTTATATCTGTTATGTTGGTTGTTTATTACATGTTTCCTGAAGTTGCAAAAATCTTGATGTTGTAGAATTCTGCTGATCCCAAGTACTTCATCTCCATCATTGCACATAGGACTGTAGGAGTATAGAGGAAAAGGCATGACCAGAGGAATTGTGTCAAATAAGTGAAGTTGTCTTGCCGAGGCATTCTTGATTGATTGAGACTGTTTAATCTCATTTTAATCTCAGTCAAACACTATTTGTTAAATAGAAGCACATTTAACAATTTTGCGGATAGTTCTGTGCATGAGCAATGACTAAGCAACATTCAATCTCTTAACACCTGTACCCTTGAAGGCTGCTTCTCTATGAAGGGTATAATCTGTTTAGTAAGAGCTATTGCTGGAATAACCAGTGCTAGTTTCTTGATTGTTTGAGGAGAAACCGCTATTAGAAAGCTTCACGTTGAAGCTCCTCTTTCATCTCCAGGTTTAGGCTAGCAACAGTTTTAAGTTTGCACTGAGAGTTTGTTTGTTCTGCAAAATGGATGATATTTTGGGTTTATAAAGTGTAGGAGACTTAAGAATTGAATTGCTTATCAAGTTTAGTGACTCTCTTAAGGAATGGTAGGTTTTCTTGTGCAAGAAAATAACTTGAATAGGATACTGATGGAATGATAACTTCATGGATGGAATTAAACTCAATAGCGGCTACACCTAGCTTTAGCAAAGTGTTAAAATTGTGTCATCAATGTAGTGTTAGTCTCTATTGCTTCTTAGTTAGATGCTATAGTTGTTAAGTGAAATGAGGACTTCTTATGGAGTACTACCTTGGGTTATTAGAGCATCTGCTCAGTGTCAATTTCCTGGCTTTAGATAAATTGGGGCAATATATTCGATTCCAGATTTTTCTTTAAGAACTACTCCATTAACATTGTTAAACGGGATTATAACACTGTAGAGCTATGTTGCTCAGACTCTCCAAAAATGATTTCGCACCCGTGTCTAACCCTCCAAAATGCACTACTTTTGAAGGATATTATACTCAGCTGTCGACATTTTTGAAGAGTCCGAGCAACATATTCGTAGAGTGTGCAGTTTGTCAAGTGGATCATAAAAGCTGTTTCTACATGTTTTTTTTTGGGGGACGAAAGCTGTTTCTACATGGTTTGTGACAGTTTTATATAATTCCTTGCTTTGGATATGAGATGATGTGTGAATCTATTTTAGGTCAAAAACATCTTTGTAACTTCACTCACCACAAAAATTTGACTGCTGCATGGCCACAGCTTCTCTCTATTATTGTTGCCTTTTGTGTTATGACCCTGTGGAGAAACTATGGTTGATTGTAATTGTATTTAATCTCAGACGAAAACTCTTAGCGCCCAGCGAAAATGCCCGTGGAATAAATCTGAATTTTTTAGCTATACTTGGTTAGATTATACCTTTCTTGGAGAGAATTAGTCAATTAGGATGGGTCAATTATACTGAAACGTATAGTACGACGCTTCCTGTTGGAATATGTATAGAGTAAAGACCGTACTGAAATGGGGATTGTGCAGCACTGCTCAGATCAAAGACTTTGGAGATCTCTGTATATATTGCAAACCAATGTCATCTTGGCCAAAGCACAGTTCTGTTGATGAAGTCGCTGTCTGTTTGCTTAGACTACTGATGGAAGAGGTTACTAGTGCTATGATTCTAGAAGAGCTTATCTGAATAAAAGGGCCTCGTTAATATGAGTCAAAGACTTGGAGCATTATTGATGCTAAATTTTTGAGTTATTTGGGGCCTGCATCTTTGGCAATGACATAATTATATAAAACTGATAATTTTCTAATTATTGACATCTACTTAAGCGATGCTTTCCCTTTTTCTTTTGTTCTTTTCGATAAGTTGTCTTGCTTCTTGAAAAAAAGTTCTGTTGAGATCCATGATATGCTTCTTTGTTCATGTCCGTGGTGCTTTTGTAACCTTACTTCACCTGTACTGTTTATGATCTGATTTAGCTTACTTTATTCATTTTTTCCCTCAGAACGGTGATCATGCAGCAACTTTGTCATAGCAGTCCTTTGGCTCTTACAAAGTGGATTTTTCTCTCCTGTTTTTTTTCCTTCTCTGCCAACAGAGTAGATTTACTCTGGTATAAGCTGTAACATTCTAGTAGACATTTGATTTTTCTTTGATAGGGTAATATAAAAAGTGTGTTGTATGTTGAGAGTATTGTTACAAGGTCAAAAACACTAAAAGCACTGTATGCATTTTCCTTTTCCTTTTCCTTCGCCTCATCATGTAGCTCTGGTGACAGAGAATTGACATGCATAGCATTTGAGCTACTTGAATTTCAAAATATCCACATAATAACCACCCCCTATGTCTGTGATCGAAATGAAACCTTAGCTAGCTTATATCGAAAGAAAAATGTAAAAGGGACCCTGTGGGGTTACTTTAGTGTCTGCTTGTGCAACTATCTTTACTAATTAGATAAAGATCCATCAAGTAGTGAAACAGCTATGAAATATAATTTTTATCTTGCGCTACAAAGAAGTGATATTGTTTTGAGTCTTGCCTTTCATCATTTTTTTTGCCAGTTCCATATCAAGGAACGGGACAGGTAAAGCAAACAAAGACCTGTATGTGTTTGGAACGTTCTTGGTAGTCGGTAAACGGGAAAAGATTCTACAATGGGTAAAATGTGGGATAAATAGAGGGAGATTGCTTGGTTTGTTTCTTATTTCCTTGTGGGCTACATCTGACTTAACAGCTGCTTAAGGTGTTTCTTATTTAATCTATTCGAGATCTCGTTGTAGTTCTGTGACAGATTTGGTCATTTTCATTGATTTCTCCACAACATATTCTGAAACCATGATTGTTCTGCTAAAAGGCAAAAAACAAAAATATATGGTAGGGACATCAGAGATGGCATATGTATGAAGTTTGATGAACAAAGTTGCGGCTTAGAATTTTCAGCCATCTAAGACGGGGGCTGTCAGACGGCTCGATTTGGTTTTGTATGGTTATCTCACTTCATCAGTCATCACTTTGTTAACAAGTCAAACCAATGAACCAGAACCAAAGCTTAAGATATTTGCTATGGATTAGCGATTCTTAATGGCTCGATTATCAGCTACTGATTAAGAAAGTGCTCTTCTAAATTCCTTTTCTGTACTCAAGGATCTGAACTAATAGTTCAATGAAATTGGATTGAATACCATGAGGTCCAAGTTTAATTTTCAATAGAGACAAATATTAGGTGATTTCTTCTTATTTGTTCTGGCCTTGGTGGAAGAGTTATTTGGTAATTGTTGGTGGTGAGAGATGACAGGTATTTCACGGAATTAATAGAGATGCGCGCAAGCTGATCCAGATACCCCGGTGACCCCCTTTTCCTTCCGTCTCTTGTTTACAGTTGTTATAACGCACTGTCGTTGACTTCCACATTACCATATGTTACCACAACACTCTCTAACCAAAGAGACCACGATTCAATTGTAGTGCTTTGGGAATGATTCTCACCAAACGTAACATACTCTTAAAAGTTTAAACATGATCCAAATGTTCAAACGTCGCTATGTGATTTACTAATGATTGTCACCAACTCAACAGACACTGATTTAGTGTTTTTAGATACACTATTTTTGGAAAATGCATTATTTTTGATGTATCAATTATTAGTTCCACGATAGTCGAAGTTGAGAATCTAAATTATTAATTCCATGTCACACTTCACACTCCTGACCCCCAAGCAAGTTTATACTCATGAAATTACTTGGGCAAATTTAAATTTCAAGAACTTCAATGACCACGATGGATACAAAAATTGATGAACCTCAACAAGGTTCAGTTGGTGTAATTTTTACTTTGTAAGAGAGCGCTTTAGTAACTCAATGCATATACAAAGCATATACGCTAACTACTACTGTACACCACTAATAATTGACGTAATGTGTCAAATTTCATAAGCGTTGATTCATCATCAACACGAGACACAACTAAATCTACCTTTTTTTGTTCTTTCTTCTTTTTTTGAGATAGAAACTACTAAATCTATCTTTTAAATCTATAAAATGGAAATGACATCTATATGTTAGTGTAATCCATTGTCACTGGCATACCCCTGCAGTTCCCATTTTTACCAGAAAAAGCAAAGCGCTTGGCACTTGCTATTCCAAAAGCACAGCGAGCACTTGCCTTTAAGTATAGTAACTCAGATTCATGTACAATTCCGCAGCTAAAAACACAATGCACCAAGAAGCTGCCCACATAGCCTTTCTCACTAGTGTCATGTATGTGGTCAATCGCGCCTTCAGTGACCAAATGGCAGATAAAATGTTCATTCTGACCATCAACCACCAGCTTTTTCCCAGTAGAACAGCAATGGTCGCGCAGTAACACCGGATACATTTATATAAAACGGTCTCTACTTGTGCAAGTATAATCCCACCATTAGCAGCAAATATCCATCTCCAATCAGTTCGAATTACAGGATTGCTCTCCAGAACAAAGCCAAGATAGATAAACCAGAGGATATTTACCAATTGGTGGCAAGAGCACGGCACACACCCATCTATCTCTGGACATGTAAATACCTAGAGGGGCCAGTAAAATTTCACTTGCAACATCAACTGTTGAATATCTTTCCCTTGAAAAAGGAAGTGTTCTCAAGCAGGACGGCCACAACATAAATTATCCAACAGGAGGCTCCGAAAAAAGAGAGAACTTTCGATTCTAGAAAACCCTGTATAGTAGTACTACTCAAAGTGGCAAAGGCAATCCATAATTATGAAATGACCTTATTCGCCCATCATAGCCAGCAGTGACAATAACTAAACCCCAGGCATGAGAATTAGATGAACTCTGGCAAGAACCTTTCAGAAACTTGTATTCAGATTTGCACATCCCAGAAGACACTGACCTAGGACTTGACACGGGAAGCTTCTCTTCAGGCCAGGTTGCTGATCCTCTTGGAATTGCCTCAAGGAACAACTCACTGCCCAAAGAAAGATAAGGAGACGAAATGAAAGGTAATATGTTATTTGAAGTTTGACTTAGTCCTCTAGAATGCCGTCCGTTATCTGTATTTACAGTTTTCAAGCCGGACCATGGTATTGCGATGGAGGAATCACTGGAGAAGAACTCAGATGACCTCACCACTTTAGGTTGTGAGACATAATCTTTGGGAATTTCGCAGTTCCAAACATAGACATTAGAATCTTCAGACGCAGAGATAATATGCTTCCCATCTGAGGTGAAAGTGGCACAGAGATGGTTTCCTGCAGTTCGTTGGCCTGGAGAGCAGAGCAGCAGTAAATCACAAGAAGTTAAACCTAGAAAACTAAAATGGCGTCACAAGTCGCAAAAAGTAAATCAAGTGACAATTGGAATGAGTCTACATATATCCCATGATCATACAAAATCACAATATTAATTGAGGTGATCCAGTAATGTCGAGTGATGAAACAGATTGAGATCCCCTAAAAGAACAAACAACAGAATGGTTCTTGAACAGTTCATTCTAGAACCCAAATTGAGCTTGGTAATTTTTAGAGAAAGAGAGAATTACTAGGGATTTGAGAATTCATACTCTGAGCTTTACAATTGGGAGTTCTGTTACATGTACAGGAATTAAACGAAATAGGGAAATGAAATCCAAAAGTTAGTTGTAACTAATTTTCTAACAACCTAACAGTTGGTCACCTGATACGACATGACTACTTAATGCACTAATCCAGTCACCTGATACGCACAAGACTGCTTAATGCACTAATCCTATTACTAAAATAGAACTGTAAAATAGGATCATATCATCAATCTGCACCTACTCACTTTGCCTTTATTCACTAAAGCAAGCATAAGGCACTCAAAATACAGGGCAAACAGAAATCAAATCTGACAATATCTGAAATAAGAGAAGGGAACAAACCTTTGTACTTGCCGATCACATGGATACCATCTAGGATTCTGACATGAGAGTCGGCACAAGTAACCATTACTTTAGATGGGTCTTGTGGAAAAAACTGCATTCAAGAAGCAACACATACACATCTCCTCATAAGGTACAACCAAAATTAATATAATCAGAACCGCAATCTGTAGTTTGTTGATGTAATATTACCTGAAAGCCCGTAATCCTTTTGCAAAAGGACTTCTTTTTATTGGCCAAGCACATCTGCTCCTCTAATTGGATCTCATGACCTGTCACGATACAACCATGTCTCAACTCCAACTAAATAAATATTGTACATTTTATCTGTAAAAGCATGGACTAAAATACTGAGTCATAATATTCCCAAAAATTCCTTGTTCATCGTAATCTCGCAAACACATTTGACATACTCCAGAAATAACACACCACTAAGTTATAACTATCATGATAGGTAAAAGTAGTAATAACATCTGGTAATTGTGCTCTCATGAAAAAAATGCCTCTGTACTTCTATTATGATTTATAAGGAATTACTAACAAAAGATGGCTTAGCCAAGCAAAAAGCTGGAACACATCCACAAAATCAAGAGACCAAGAAGTGCTGACAACCACTGTCACCACAGGAAAAAGAGACTAAAAACAAAATATGATATGAGCAATACCAAATAAGCTAGCAAAATGTTATCATATTCTAAAATCAAACTGAAGGTCAATCAACGGCCATTCCACTTAAACCAGTAACAATTTGACATATAGTGTTGCCATGCCATAAATTAAAAATCTGACTCTGAGAGATATCAATGACAGCACTTAACAATATCATAAAGCAAAGAGCGAACATTACCTTCTAAACTGAAAAAACGGCAACTGCCTGCCATAGAACCAATAATCCCACCCTATATGAAGCAGATAATTTGTTCAATATGCTGCACAAGTTTCTGAATGTGTTACAAGGTACCATTGATTAAAAAGATGAAAATTAGCAAACCTTTCCATCAGGACGATAGGAAACAGCAGTCACTATGTCTCTGATGTCCGACCAATCCAATACTTGACAGCTATTAACGGCCCAAATTCGAACTTTCCCATCGATTGATCCACTGATGAAGTATTCATCGTTCACTGGGTTAAACTGTACGCAAGTCACTGCAAAATCAAAGTGAGTAATGCAGCATGATCCACTGATGTAATAAAATGGTTTATCACAATTAACATATAAGAATCACAAAAGCATGCTAGAGTGGAGTTTTAAAAAGGTCTGCACGTACCATAATTACTATGTGAAAAAACTCCGAGGCACAGATCATGTCCAACTTGCCACAGACGAACAGTTTTGTCAGTTGATGATGACAGCAAACACTGCTGAAACAATACATAACAAGAAAGGCGGTTACTTTCAGAATTATTCAGAAAAAATGCTGATCAAAGACAATTAAATAAGCTTACATTATTTTTTGACCACGAGAGATCCAATATCTCTCCAGTATGCCCTTGGAACACATGCAGTGGTTCTTCCAGAATTCGAAAGACCTTGGGAGGTAAAACAACACAGGCAGAATCTCTTGTTTTCTTAAGGCCCTTCAACTTAAAACTACTTTTCTCTTTCTCCGTCCCCAGAGGAGCCAATTGAGAAAGATGATTAACCGTGAAATACATACATGAAGGATCCAACTCTGGAATATCAACTTCATTGGATCTCTCATCTTCAATCACTTGCCACACCCGCACAATCTTATCTTCACCAGCACTCGCTAGGTACTGTCCATCAAAACTGAATTTCATAGTTAAAATTGAACCCTCATGAGCCTGGATATCCTGCCCCATGAAAAGAGCAGAGAGTTCCTTTAACTGCTTCTTATGATGGTGAACTTTAACCCTCTGAATTCTAGACCTCTGAATAGGGATGGAACTGTTATCCATCGAATCATGACAACATCTCCCTTCGGCATTTGCCATGCACGTAAATGACCGTAGCCTACTTAATAACCGATTTTTAACTCCATTTAGTTTCTTTGGAGTGTCTCCATTTTTATCCAGTTCTCCATGTTCGAGTTTCCCAATCACAGGGGACACACATGGAGAGCTCTCAGGCTCTCGAGACATTTTCAATCGTTCCAATCTGATAGCTCCGTTACTTCGCTGTCCATTCTCTGCCTGAACATGTACATTGCACCCAATTCCACTATCAGCATTGCCACCCCTACACACGAAACTTTCATTTGAACCCAATTGTTTAGGTGAATCCAAAGCTTCCACACACAAACCAGACTGGTAAGACAAAAATTCATCCTCAAAAATGGAGGACCGCAATACGGCTCCACTTCTCTCCGTAATCCTTTCAATCTCACCAGTACATAAATTAGAGCTTCCACATATATCTACTGAATCTTCTCCAGACATTCCATCTAAACTTAACCCCATCCAACAACGGAATTGCCTACGACGCTCGCCAACACTTCTAGGAGTCTTAATCCACTCATCATAGCTAACACCATTGTCAATTCCAGAGCTAGATTCGCGCATCGGACTACAGTTAAAACCCAAATCAGAGACCTGTGAAATACTATCCGGGGCATCGAAAAATCGACATTCTCCTTCATCATCACTTAAGCTACCCATGATACCTTGAGTTCAGCCCATCAAGAAATCATCTTTTTAAGCCCTTAGAAAATGTGTTAAATAATCCATCCTTCATAGTTATACCTATAAATAAACAAATGAAGAAAGTTTGCATTTTAGTAAACAAACATAAAAAACACGACTACCAAGATGACTAAAACTGATTTAAAAATTACCAACACCATTATTCTAAGTTACAAGAAAAACAATTATACTATTTCCCCCCTCTCTTAACATAACAACCAAAAAAAAACAATAGATCCAGCATGGATCCCAATCCACTCCCATTGAACCTGGTCTCCCCCACATAACAATACTTCAATTTCAATAAAGGGTATAATACTACCCCACCCCCCACCCCCACCCCACACCATTTCAACAAAGAAATATGAACCCTAAAATTCAAACCCAAATTAAAAAAACAACATAAGCAGCAATTTCAAACACAAAATTGAAAACCCAACATCAAGATGACGACTGTACAAACGTTAGACAAAGGATTAACAAACACCAAATATAAAAAAAAAAAATAAAAAAAAACAAATTTTGCAAACACAAAGATGAAAAATTTAGCAAATCACAAAGGAAAAAATTTCAAGAAAATGCAAGAAATGAAAAGCCAAGAAGATTTTCTCACATGGGTCCGCCTTGTTTTTGTGAAATTTTGAAGGAAAAAATATGTAACACAGAGAGAGACAATACAACACAACAGAACACAACACACTTCCTCTCTCTTGTTCCTCTCTGAACAAAGAAGAAAGAAAGTACTGACCATTAAAATAAATAAAATTTAACAAAGGTGTAATTAATGGAAGAAGAAGGATCTAAAATTAGGAAACATTATTTATTTATTTTTTGGAAAATAAAGAATAAAGAATAATTATGAGGAAGGAAAAAGAAAAGGGAAAAAGGAAAAAAAATATTCTTGATATTCGTGTTTACGGATGGCCCGAGAAACGAGATTTTGGAGAGTAGTAGTACTACTAACGAGTATTAGGGTCTGGTCCTCTCCTGTGTAGTCTCTCCTTACTACTCTCCCATTCATTTTTAATTATCCATTATTCATTTAACGTGAGTTATAAATATTACTTATAAAATAATATAAATATATAACTTAAAGGGATATGTATCTTTACAAAGAAAAAAATATATTTTCGTTGAATGTATCAAGGGCTAAGTATATATTTCGATAAATCTAAATCGAGATTTTCAATAATTACTGTACAAAATATCAGAATTTTCTATTACAACAATATATTTAATGTATAATACATTTCAGAGAGAATAAGTTGTTCGTTGTCCGTCTCACTAATTCAAAAGTGACTTAGAAACACTATTTTTGATAGAGTATTGGCTCAATAAAATACAATTGAGGAAAAGATTTAAAGGGATACAACTTCATTAATTTTTAAATAAATTTAACACCTTAAAAATTAGTGAGTTAATAATAACAATGAATTAGAATTATAGTGATAAATTACTTTTAAAATTTTACTTTAGATGAATAAATATGTAATTTTCTCTTATATTATAAGAGCGAGTTAAGCAACTGAAGCAGGCAGGAGGTCGACATGTCTGTTTCAGCTGCTTCAACTGTAATTTTACTATATTATCCTTAATTCATTATTATAAGTTATTTATTATTAGAAAATTAATAATATTTAATAAAAAAATTAAAATAGACATTTATGACATTTCTGTTACAAAGCTTCAACCGTAATTTTATTATATCACCCCTAATTAATTATTATATCCCTGATTAAATATTATAAGTTATTTATGTATTACAAAATTAATAATATTTAATTAGAAAAAAGGTAAAATAGACATCTATGACTGGTTTAGCTGCTTCAATTGTAATTTTACTGTATCAGCAAAGCAACCACGAGGTCGACATGTCTGTTTCAGCTACTTCAACTGTAATTTTACTATATCACCCCTAATTAATTATTATAAGTCATTTATGTATTAGAAAATTAATAATATTTAATAAAAAATTAAAATAGACATTTATGACATACCTCTTCAGCTTCTTCAATCGTAATTTTACTATACCATTCCTAATTAATTATTATATTTCTAATTAAATATTATAAGTCATTACATATTACCAAATTAATAATATTTAATTAAAAAAAAGTAAAATAGACATTTATGACTGTTTCCATTGTTTCAATCGTAATTTTACTGTACTATTATTAAATAATTATTATACAAGTGTTTTTTTATAATAATTTTGTTATGTCGCTTCTAATTAGTTATTACAAGTCACTTAAGACATGTGTGCTTCATTGCTTTTACCGTGATTTTACTAAATCACCACTAATTAATTATTATGTTCCTCTAAGCATTGAAAAATTGATAATATTTCATAAAAAAAGGTAAAAGAGACATAAAATAATATGTCAACATAAAAAATTTAATTGACTATCGAAATTATATTAGTGCACGTAAATTGAAATGAGACAGAGCAAGACATAAAATAACATATATTATTTTAAAATGAAATAAAAAAAGTATTATAAATCACAATAATTAAGAACTTATAAAAGTATATATGTATAAAAATTGATTCACTGTTGAAATTTTATTTGTGCCACATAAATTGAGACAAGGAGAATATACATATATTATTGAAAAATAATGTAAAAGATATTGTAAATCACATAAATAACAACTTAAAAAATTTTTAAAATATAAAATATTTGAATGACTCTTGAAATAATATCAGCATTATTTAAATTGAAACAAAAGAAAAAATATTATAAATTATAATAATTAAAAGTATAAAATATATTAATAATTTAAATTAAAATAAAAAATAATATATATTGGGCTTGTGCTGATATGGGCCATCAATATCTAGTATTTTTAATATATGAGACAAGTAAAATAAAAGATAGGGGTACTTTCTGTATTGTGCGCCACCCTACTTTTGCCCACAACTATCTGCTCTCATTTACAGAGTCCCCCTTTTCTTTTAATTGTGTATTTTTATCAAAAAAAATTTCTTTTTTTATTTAAATAGAGTTTCTTTTTCTACTTTTTTCCTTATTTTCCAATTATCTTTTTAAGTATTAAAAACGCATTAAGTGAGGCAGATTAACTAGATCAACGTGAATATTGAATATTTAGCTTCGTTTGATTATAAATTGTGAAGTTTGAAAGGTTAAAGTAGTGATCTTTTGACATATATATTACTTTAGGGAAAAAAATCAATTTTGTTAGTGGAAGTTCTAAAAGGTTATTAATTTTTGAAAATCAAAATTTTAAAATCTGATAATCAAAATTTTAAAATCTGATAAAATTTCTTGACCAAATAGATCTTGAAAATCAAATTTTAAAATTTATGGTCAAACTCTAACTTAAATATGTGTGATCAAACTTAAATATGAAAAAGAAATCCCGAAAGAAAGCATTTTTCCTTTAATGAACCTTACATAATGCAAATTGAAATTAATCGAAATTTCGAAACACCATGTGAAAATTAAACATTAAAAATAAATAGGCTATATTCTAGCTAGTAATAGTTTTGGTTCTAAAAAATTTAAGTAGTGTTTGAAAATTATTTCGACAAATTATTTGCTTAGCCGATGGACTGTCATTTCAATTTTATTCCTGGAATAATAAAATTTAAAGTTTGAAAAATATGTTTAAAGAGTTTATTTCTTTAAATTTTCATTCACAATAATTCCACGTTGTATCTATATTGCATAACTTAATATTTAAATATATTCAATTTTAATTTCAAATATTACAACTTATCTTTAGAAATCTCAATCAAATCATATCCAAATATTTACTTATTAAATCATTGTCAACTTGTTTGAAATTAAGAGGTTCATATTACTATTACAATTACAATGAAATTAGGTTTGGCTCCATGCTCTAGCAGTTAATTTCAAAATTAATTACGTAAGCTTAAATATGCTCCATGCTAACAGTTATTCGAATTTAATTCATGTGTACTTAAATTGGTTCCATGCGAACAGTTATTCTTATTTACTGTTAATAACGACGTTAATTGGTTTTACTTGTTTGGTCTTTAACGTGATATGTCTCATAAATAAATGCCAACATTTATTCTTACTACATGTTTTAACATATGGGTTTAAAATATTCGTGAGTACTGGGTTTGTTTGGACTTGAAATGTTTGTCAATTTATAGAAATTATTTTGTTTGCTACACGTACAATAGATTCTTGTTATCTGAAAAAATAAATTCAAATCTAATCACTCGATTCAAATTATCTTACGTAATTTTTTTTATACGCTTCTTAAAAGAATATTAATTAGAAGGTATTTAGTTCAAGATTTATTTTTTCTTGGTTAAATATTTACTCTATTGATCAGGAGTATTTAAAATAATTGCTCCCTTCGTTTCATATTAGTTGGTTATTTCCCTTTTTACATGCATTTTAAGAAATCATAAATAAGAATGTTGTTTTACTAATTTACCCCTTAAAAAACTTCTTGAGTATTGTACAAACAAGTGTGAACACTTTTAAAAAAAATTAATTACAAGGATAATATGAAATAAATTAATTAATCCTTTCTTGATTTGGTAAGGTGAACAACTGATATTGGACAACTATTTTTAGTAAGATAACCAACTAATATGCGACGGAGAATACTACTAAGGATAAAAGGGAAAAATCATATTTAATTTGTTTTTAAACTTCTAAAACGATTAATGATTTGAGATAATCATGTTTAGAAATTAAGAATTATTTTGAGACTGAGGCAGCATTTCAAAAGCCAAAAAATAGCTTTAATTAGGTAAATTTTCAAAAATCCAAAATAATTTTTCACCAAATGCATTTTTAAGGCAACTTGATATTTTAGATTGATTTACTTCTTCTTTTTTTTTGAAACGCATACTTGCAAAAATAAACCAGATCCGAAGGAAAACACAAACTACTTTTTAACTGATTAGATTTTTTATTTTTGGTAGTAGTAAGTGATTTGATATTCGTATACAATAGGCTTTATTATATAGTTAATTGAAACAAAATATACTGAATTTGTTGAAATTTCAGGCTAAAATTTAAGATATGATCATTTAAAATATTTCATCTTAAATGATTCTAATTGTAAGTGCATTCCTAAATAAAATGCATATGTAAAGCAAAGAAATACTCTCTTAGGTCGTTTAAGTGATTTTTATTAATTTAATTTATGAAATTTATTAAATAAGTTATACTAGGTGTACGCTCCTTGCGCGTGTACCTCACTTTAATGAGTTCAAACATTACGCTAAACAGGATATTTGTTTAAATAATAAAGATGAATATAATAATTAAATTTAATATCTTTTGAGTATGTAAATATGAAAAATTTATTTATTAAACCTAACATTTACAAAAAATATTTTTAAAAGTCGATCGACATTCATCTACCATCTGTAAATTGCAACAAAACAATACAATGATAGAGACATCAAAATAATACAATTAAATCTAACCTTTACTCCAAAAAAAAATTCTCAAAGTCGTCTGACATTCATCTACTACCTGTAAACAATAATAGAATAATACGATAATAGAGATATCAAAATAATATAACTAAACCTAACTTTTATATTAAAATAAATCCGCAAAGCCGACCAACATTTATCCATCACCTGTAAATTGTAACAAAATAATACGACAAAAGTGATATAAAAAAAATACAATTAAACTTAAATTTTACACACAATTTTTTTTTAAAGCCGACCGAGATTCATCTACGAACTGTAAACTACCACAAAATAACAAACTAATAGAGATATTATGATAATACAATTAAACCTAACCTTTACCTAAAAAAAATCAAAATCGAATCAAATTCATTTAACATCTATAAATTAAAATAAAACAATACTCCTAACAAAAATATCAAAACAATATAATTAAAACTAATCTTTGCACAAAAAATTCTTCAAAGCCAACCGACATTCATCTACTACCTGTAAACTATAAAAAAAATATAATAGCGATCACAAAACTTCGATTTTGATCCAACTAATTCTTGTCTGAGCGAAAATTTTAATCCTAAAGAATGAAGACAAAGAAGACATATATATACGCACATGTTGAATTATATTATGCTGACAACAACAATGAAGGAGTTGAGGGTTAGAAAATCAAGCATCCACCAACCTAGACATGCAATCGAATCAAGTTAGATGAGTATCAAATCATATTCTCTCAATAGGCAAACCAGTCTGTTCTCTAGTTTAACATATATCTCAATATTTATAGAAGTATTTCCTTAATTAATAGAGTCCTATTTTAGGAGTATTTTTTTAATTGAACAGTAGAAGGAAAATTTTTAATTAATTCTCCTACCACATATTTTAGGAGTCTCATATATTTTAGGAAACCTAGTAGAAAGAAAAATATTAATTAATTTTCCTACCATATATTTTAGGAGTCTCATATATTTTAGGAAGTCTAGTTAATATAATAAAAAAATAATTAAATAATAAATTAAAAAATAGTGAAAAGACAATTTTGTCTAAAGAAGAATCTTTTAATGAAGAACAAAAAGTTCAAATCACTTTTCTAGTTTCTCCACACTTATATAAAATATAGATATAGATATAGATTATAGATAATAGAATAAATATTTTTTGTATCTTCAAACTCAAAAATAAAAAAGAACACAGATTATTCAATTAGATATACCGGATATTAGTAGTAGATAATTCTCCTACACTTTAAACATGTAAGTTATTTAAATTTTTATTAATAAAATATTTCTCAAATTGAAATTTCTCATTTTTACATCACACATTAAAAATGAATTGAAGTAACATTACCAATCGGATCAAAATGTAGCCCATGTAATCTATATAGCAAAAAAATATTAGAAAAAGTATCTCATCTGAAATCCGTTTCTTTTTTCAATCTTTGTTCGTCCTTCTTAATTATCTACCACTATTTTATTTTTAAAAATGAAAAAGAGAATAAAAATACAATTTATAATCATTATAAGAAACAAATAGGTCATGAGCTTTTTATTAGTGAACACCACACATTTTTTGCTTAAAGTGGTATGTTTTTATTAGGGAACACCACACATTTATAGTATAATCATTATAATAAACAAACAGCTAGCTAGCTCATGAGCTTCTCGATGAAACTTCACATGAACCTACCAAGATCTATTCTTGGCATTTAGCAGTTAGCACTTGTTATGATGATGTTTAAAAAGAATGGAATGATGAGTTATCGCGAACAGGTTGAATTACGATTCATTATCAATTCATTTTATCTCAATTTATTTGATTTAAAAGTAATTTTAAGTAAATTAAGTTTCATGCCATTATTAACTCGATTATTCAAAATTTAATTCAACCCGCTTATTCGTTAGCCCGGGGCCCTAACAATATTAGTTACATTTATGGTGAAGCAAGCATCAACAATGTAGCCAAAATTCCTAAGGTAATAATTTCTACATTATTTAGTAATAGCTATTGTGATTCCAACCATAGGAATACCTTTTTGTAGGAATCTGACTACAAAATCGATAGATTCAAAAGTGTGAAACTGGATCGAGTGTCATAATCAAAACTTTCATCAAGAAAATTAATATGAAAAAAGTAAACATACAAAAAAATTAACGAAAAAAATTTAATATCTATTTTATATGCATACGAAATAAATTCAAGCACTATATATATAATTAGATATTGTAGTCCCCCCCCCCCCCCCCCCCCCCCCCCCTTTGTTGGGGTCCACTTTTTTGTGAAACAAAAAGCGTACCTCACACGATTTGTATAAGGCACATAATAGACTTGGCAATAGAACAACGAACACAAGATTTGAGGCTTGAAACACACACAAAACATTTTCCTAAAAAAGATATTTGTTCTCTCACCTCTACAAGATTGTTATGAAATTCAATGCAAAAAAATTTATTGGATGTGACGAGTCTATGAATTTTTGCACTAAATAAATGTTGAATTATTAAGAGGTGTAAATGAAAAATGAAAACGTATGTTTTTTTTCAAAAAGACACTAAGAGAAATGATGCAATTTGAATAGACACATTTTCGGATTGAGTGGTTATGACCTTTCCAATAGGTTGTGACTTTCCGAAGACTTGCACCTTTCCGAAGAGTTGCACTTTTATGAAGGGGTGCACTTTTCTGAACCATAGCTTCTCTTCATAAAGCAACACCTTTATGACTATAAATATCTAAATTTTTCCTCAGGTAAAGATAATTTTTTTTAATAGAAAAACAATCTTCTTCTTCTTCATCATCTAAAAACTCTAGTGTGATCATCAAATCGTTGAGTGTGTTTGAAATTTCTGACAATTTGAGGTATCTCTATTTTCTGAAATAAAATCATTTTACCCAGGAAGGAAAGATTCCATAACCTTGGATAGTTGAAGGGAGTAAACTCCATATGGACACACCATGCATTCGGTGGACTTGATTTAGTAATTTTCTGCTTCATCTTCTTTCTTAAAGTTGATAAACACTTCATTTTAATAGTTCATTTGATTATTCATTTGGACTTGTGTTTGAAGTTGTTGTAACTTCATTGTAGTTCTTGAAAGTTGTTCTTGAGCTTAATATTGAAGTTTGGGTTGAAACATATAGATTTTTGTACCCAAAATAACAATCTTAAGGAATTTAAACTAATATGTATTGTTTGGCTTTACTATTTTTCAATAAATAGTTTGAACTTCATATTGATAGTTCTTCAGCTGTCTGAACTTACGTTTCAAGTTTTTGAAACTTCATTTTGATAGTTCATGAGTTGATTGAACCTGCGTTGAAGTTATTAACAATTGATTTTGCTATTTTCCAGAAAAATAGTTTGAACTTCATTTTGTTGATGTTCATAAGTTGGATTAAACTTATTGTTAAAAGATCAAAGTTCTAAATACGGAATTTAAATTTCATTTGATTGTTCATATGTTATTTTGAACATGTGTTTAAAGTTATTGTTGAAAAATACAGATTTTACCAAACCCAAGAAAACCAATAATTTTAAGAAAATTATAAAAATATTTATTTATCGTGCTTGTTTAGTGAAAGAAAAAAATAAAATTTTATCACCATTTATAAATCAATAATTTGGTTAATCTGTATTGGGTATGATTTTGTGGAAACTAAAATCTTTTTATTTCTACTCCCTCAGTTAGAAGAATATAAAAACTTCATCGAGAAATCAGTGTGGAAATTCGGTTTGAAGAATATAAATACTTCACCGACTCATTAAAATCTCCGTATTGATTTCTGGAATTTAAAATCTGTAGAGTTTTACTCAGTTAGAATTTGATTCTGATTTGAAGTCATAAAACCTTCGTCATGTTTCAAAGTTCATTCGGTTGATGATTTGAAGATATAAAAACTTCATCAGTTACTAAAAACAAGTTGGCTAAGAATTAAAGTCTTTATTGTTAATATTCTGAAATACTAAAGAGCATGTCACAGATTGACAGAAAAATTACGAAGTAAATTGAACAACAAATTGATTTGATTGTGAATGAAGTTGTCCCAATGGCAACCAATGTTGCGCCATTAAGTCATTAAGGTATTGCTCTAGCAATGAAAACGACAGAGAAATTAGAAAAATATTTTGGTGCGAATTTCAAAAAATGACAGCGAATGATGTCGTTTTGGCTGATCAAACTTGAAATGCAAATGTTCACACGCATAGATCCTTACATTCTAAAAAAAATAATGATTGAAAATCAATTGTCTAATTTGAAAGATCTTGTGAGTCATTCCAAGATAGACGAGGATAATGAGTTGAATAAAAAATCATCAATGATAGTTGCAAATCTTGTTAATGATGATGCTCCAAATAATAAGAAGATGATGAAGTCTTTTGGACAAGAGAAAGAGAAGAATAAGAAAATGTTCAAAGGCAATTGTTACATTTGTAGTGAGGTTGGCCACAAAGCTTTAAATAGTCAAGTTCTAAATAAGAACAAGAAAAGAGATTAGATAAACATGTTGGAAACAACTAGAAAGATTGAAAATCTGTGTGATATGATCACTGAAAGCAATCTAGTTGGATATCCAAATGAATGGTGCTTTAATTTAGGAGCCACTAGACATGTTTGAGCGAACAAAGAAGTTTTTGCTACTTATGATCCCACTGGTCTCAAAGAAGTGATCTTCATGAAAAATAATGCAACAACTAAGGTTGAAGGAAAGTGGGAAGATATTCCTAAAAGTGACTTCCGGCAAGATGTTGAATCTCAACAATATTCTTCATGTTCCTACTATTAGGAAAAACTTAGTGTCGACAACACTTTTCTTTAAAATGGGTTTAATTGTGTGTTTGTTTCAGAGAAAGTTGTAATCAGAAAGAATGAAATGTATGTAGGGAAAGGCTACCTCAATGGGGGTCTTTTTAAACTTTATGTAATGATTTTTTAAATGAAGAAAGTTGAGGCTTCTTTTTTCTTCCTAAAGTTAAACGATTTGCGGCATAGTCATTTAGGACATGTCAAGTAAAAAACTTTGAAAAAACTGATTAGTTTGAAATTATTGCCAAACTTTGAGTGTAATAAATCAAAGTGTCAAATATGTAAGGAATATAACTATGCTAAGCATTCATATAAGTCTGTTGAAAGAAATTCCAGTCCCTTAGACTAAATTCATATAGACATTTGTCATATGAAGTCTAACATTTTTTCGTGGTAAAAAAAAATATATTATAACTTTTATTGACGATTGCACTAGGTATTTTTATATTTATTTGTTGAATAGTATGAATGAAGCAATAGACGTGTTTAGGCAATACAAAACAGAAGTTGAAAATTAGTTAGAGAAAATAATCAAAACGCTAAGAAGTGATAGTGGTGGAGAATATGAATCTCCCTTTGCAGAGATATGTGTATAGAATGGAATTTTTCTATCAAACTAATGCCCCGTATTCACCTCAATCAAATGAGATTGTGGAAAGAAAAAACAAAACAATAAATAAAAT
This sequence comes from Capsicum annuum, assembly GCF_002878395.1. Lineage (NCBI taxonomy): Eukaryota > Viridiplantae > Streptophyta > Magnoliopsida > Solanales > Solanaceae > Capsicum > Capsicum annuum. The sequence continues at coordinate 230,915,059 of NC_061113.1, forward strand.
GATGAATGTCTTACTTATAAGTTTGGGTTTACCGTAAAACTTGTGAGAGAAAGCAATCCTTACAGCTAACCGAATACTTAATAGAGTACCCCATGGTAAGACATTTTCAATTCCATATGAAAATGGAAAGGAAGTAAACTCAACTTGAAATATTTCAAGTGTGGGGGTATCAAGCGAAGGTTCAATTTCTTATGCCTAAAAAGGTAAAGATAAGACTTAAAACTGTGGACTACGTGTTCATAGGATACGTTAAAAATAGTAAAGTGTATAGGTTTTTGGTTCATAAATTTGAACATTCAAATATCAATGAAAATACGTTAATTGAATCAGATAATGCTAAGTTCTTTGAACACATTTATCCGTATGAAATTGGACATGAGCGGTCAAGTGGGGGGGTTTAAACGATCTCGAGATGAATCAAGTAAGAATGTACATAATGATGAGAATACAAGGCGTAGTACGCGTCAAAGAACATCAACTTTCTTTGGATCGAATTTTGTAATATTTCTCCTAGAAAATGAGCCTTAAACATTTAAAGAAGTGATATCGTCTTCAGATTCATCCTTTTGGAAAGAGGCAGTCAATGGTGAGATTGATTCAATCTTGAGCAACCATACTTGGAAGTTGGTTGATCTTTCTCCAGGAAACAAACCTTTAGGTTCTAAATGGATCTTCAAAAGGATAAGAAAACGGATGATACTATTGGCAAATATAAGGCAAGACTAGTAGTAAAAGGTTTCAAACAGAAGAAAAACCTTGATTATTTTGATACATACTCGCTTGTAACAAGGATAATGTCAATTCAGATGTTATTTGCTTTATCGACGATATATGATCTTGAAATCTATCAAATGGATATACAACTCCTAAATGGAGAATTAGAGGAGGAAATTTACAAGAAACAATCTGAGGGTTTTTGTGGTTCCTAATAAAGAAAAGAAGGTGTGCAAACTTATTAAATCATTTTATTAATTAAAACAACCACCCAAACAGTGGTATACAAAGTTTGACCAAACCATGTTAGCAAACAAGTTTAAGATAAAATAATATGATAAATGTTTTTACATTAAAGACACTCCAAATAACAAGGTCCTTGTTTGTTTGTTTATATGTGGATGATATGATGATTATCAGTAGAGACATTTCTAACATAAATGCTACGAAATGAATGCTTGAGAGCAAGTTTAATTTGATATGAAAGACCTTGAAGTTGCGGACGTGATTTTAGGAATAAGAATTCATAAAACTCCACAGGCGTTGACATTGTCACAGTCTCATTACATTGAAAAGGTACTTGACAAATTCAAGTATTTGGATTTTGGTATTGCCAAGACTCCATTAGACGTGAGCTTTGCACTTCAAAAGAATGAAGGTGAAAATGACTCACAGTTGGACTACGCAAGAGTGTTGGGATGTTTAATGTATATCATAAATTGTACACGGTCAGATATTGCACGTGCTATTAGTAAATTGAGTCGGTACATGAATAATCCGAATAAAACTCTTTGGATGGCAATGAAAAGAGTTTTGGGGTTTCTTAAATACACTCAAGACCATGCTTTGAATATAAATATCCCGCGGTAATTGAAGAATATAGTGATGCAAATTGAATCACCGGATCGAATGAAGTAAAATGCACGGGTGGATATGTATTTACTTTAGGTGGGGTGCAGACTCTTGAAAATCATTCAAGCAGACATGTATTGCCCACTTTACAATGAAATCTGTATTTATTGCATTAGATAAAACCCGTGAAGAAGCTGAATGCCCCTGAAATTTTCTTGAAAATTATTTCTTATTGTCCCAAACTATTGACACCAGTATATATACACTATGTTAGCCAAGCGGCGATAGGTAGGGCAGGGAGTATAATGTATAATGGTAAATCTCGTCATACAAGACGGAGACATAATACCGTAAGAAAACTACTCTCTAGTGAAATTATCACTATTGACTATGTGAAGTCAAAGGATAATGTGTTGGATCCACTTACAAAAGGCCTATCTATAGAAGCAGTTGAAAGAACATCGAAGGGAATGAGTTTTACGGCCTAGGACAAGTCAGCATGGCGGTAACTTTGCCTAGCAGACTAAAGATCACACGAGCTAGGTTCAAGGAGATCAAACAAAGTTGTGACTGACGGTTCAAAATTGTCAATATACTCAACTCATTCTCATGATATAGAGAATGTTTTGGAAACAAGAATAAGGCTCATGGTGTGAAGTTTTTTAATGGTTATCTAAATTTGACAGATTAGACCAAATAGTTTAATCTATAGGATCGAACGTTTTGAAATCACCTATGTGAAGGTGAAATGGAAGCCGTTTCATGGAGAATGTTATTAAAGGCCCATTCTTTACGCTCTCATGAAATCGGGACGTGTTCATGGCTGAAACGAATAAAATCATGAGAACAATAAACGATAAAAGGTTTGTTACGTGACATGTGTTATTTAGGTGTACATTAAAGTTCGACGGTTCAAAGATATCAAATCTATCTATTGATCGAGCGCATTTGATGCATATTCACTATGGAAAGTTCAAAGGAAAACCCACTTAACCAGATGCAATCAACATTTTCTTGTTGATCACATACTTGTTCGTAATTTTTTGATAAAATAGTCATTCCCCAGTCATGTGGGGGATTGTTGGGTTATTAAGAGGTGTGAATGAAAAATAAAAATGTGGTATTTTTTTGAAAAGACACAAAGAGAAAGGATGCAATTTGAATAGGCACCTTTTCGGATTGAATGATTATGACCTTTCCAATGGGTTATGACTTTTCGAAGAGTTGGACTTTTATGAAGGGGTACACTTTTCTGAACCATTGTTTCTCTTCATGAAGCAACACCTTGATGGTTATAAATACCTGAATTTTTTCTCAGGTAAAGATAGTTTTTTTAAGTAGAAAAACAATCTTCTTCTTCTAAAAACTCTCGTGTGATCATCAAATTATTGAGTGCCATTGAAGTTTTTGAAAATTTGAGGTACCGCTATTTTCAGAAATAAAATCATTTTACCCTGGCAGGAAAGATTTCATAACCTCAAGTATTTGAAGAAAATAAATTCCTTAAGGACACACCGTATAGTTGGTGGACTTGATTCAATAATTTTCTGCTACATCTTCTTTTTTAAAGTGGATAAACACTTCATTTTGATAGTTCATTTGATTATTCATTTGGACTTGCGTTCGAAATTGTTCTAACTTCATTGTGATTTTTAAAAGTTGTTCTTGAATTTAGTATTAAAGTTTGGATTGAAACATATAGATTTTTATACCCAAAATAATAAATAGTAAAGATAATCCTATTGGAAAGTAAGAATTTGAACTTATATTTTGGAAAGAGAAGAACTCTTTGAAAAAATTATTAAAGTTTTTGTATAAGATAAGTCAGAAATCCGTGAAGTCGGACTTATATAAAACATGATGTAAACAAAGAAACATTTCATCTAAAAGACACCTTTTATCCAAAAGACATCTCTTTTCTAAAAAAATAATTTTTCATTTAAGAAAAAACTTATAATTATCAATTTAATTTAAACACAAATCCAACACATTTTTGTAAATCTCAAATACAAAATCGAATCATTATTTATTTATATATACAAAATATAACACAAATTTATATAATATACATGATATTTTAAAATTCGATGCAATTTAGATTTTAAATATTAAAACCGTGATATTTGTTGGACTAGAAAGAATAACAATATGCATTGTGGGACTTATTTGACGGCAAGATATTAGTTAGTGGTTGTACCAAAATTTATAAATGGACACAACTCATACTAATTCAGAGAAAATTAGTCTTATTTCTTCTAAATCTGGGATAGCTTAAGCCATTTGGATTTTATTGTTGGCCAGTTCTTTATGAAACTGCAACATGTCTTCTTTTAAATGAAATTTAGTAGCGTAAGGTAATTGATGTTTATGAAATTTGGCATTGAAAACGATTTAGATAATAACTAGTTAGTTGAATATTGATTAATATAGTTATTAGTTTCTCTTTTTGCAAGTTCAAATAAATTGTTTCAAGCACATTAAGGGACGTATGTTATCATCTTTGATGATTTCTTTTCTTTGACTTAAATTTAAAATCACTTTATAAAAGGGACGGACTATTCTTTTTTAATTCGATATTTAATATTCATCTTGAGATATTTATATCAAACTTTCTATTTTAAGGATAAAATTATTTTCTATCAAAAGAGCCTCTAATTAAAGTTAATGAGATACTATTCCACTGCAGCATATGATAATCACTAGAAGGTTGTTAAAATTTAAAATTTAGAGTAAAGAATAACAATATGTGACTCAAAACAAACTTCTGAGCTAATTGTTGATTTTATTCAAAAAGAAACATTTCTTTTTACAATATATACGAGAAAATGACACGATGGTCTATTATATTTGCTAGTAAGTTTAAAGTAGTCCTTTATATATGTCCTTAAGTATTTTTAGTCCGTTAAATTTAGCAAACGTGAGCATTTTGATCATCATCAAATATTTATTAAACTCTAATAGCTAAATTTAATTGGAAAGGTGAGAATATAAAATATTTAACGGAAACTTATTCTTGGAGGTATAATTTTTGCAATTTATTTATTTTTGAACTATTTTATGTTTCGGTGAAACTTTTTATTGTGCAATTTATATTGCTTTTTGCCTATTTTTGTGTCTGGTGCAGTATAATGTTGCGATTTTTGAGGTTCTGATTGAGATTTTTTAGGTTTATGATTGAAAGAGTTTTAAAGTTTTGATTAAATTTAATGATAAGAGTTTGATAAACATTTGATGAAGATTAAAATTATTTACTTTTAATAAATTTAAAGAATCAAACTTATTAAAGTAATACTTAAGGGACTCATAATTTGAATCTACTGGCAAAGATATGAGACCATTTTTGTCATTTCTCTATAATAAACCAATATTTGTTAATTAAGGCACTAACAAAACTGAGAGAAAAAAGAAAAAAGAAAATAAAAAACAAAAAGTAGACAAGGGAGGAAGAGGTTTTTTCAAGTCAAAGTGCACAAATAGACTTGGAAGTAAAAGAAACAAAATCCGTAGGATTAATTTGACTTTGACCAATATTTTTCTAATTTTTGAAAATCTAATTCTACAGCTTTTTTTAGTACATCTTTCAAAATGTTCACCAAATATTCTGATTATGACAAATTACAACTTTTAGACTTATAAAGTATATAAATAATGCGTTGAAAATTTGAGAAGCTGTTTAAATATCCATTAAAAAAAATTACTACTTGTTTTGACCTTCATTCTCCATACTTCTCATTCTTTTTTACAGCCAATAAGTTAAAAGATTTGACCCGAAAATATTTTTGAATCACAGGTTAAATTTATGGTCATATCCGGGTAGGGAGAGGAAATTACGTGAATATGTAGGGTGTGTTTCTAAGAAAATATTTTTTTTGACAAAAAAAAAAAAACTTTTTATTTATTATAATTTTTATAAGTTAGATAAAATTATTTCAAAAATATTTATACATAATCTAACAAAATACCATGTGGGTGATGGTTCAAGCCTTCAAGGGTGTCGGGGGTGAGATTAGAGGGTGGCGGAGGTGGGAGAGATGGTCAAGTGGGAATTGGTGGTATCGTATCGGTCGAGAAAATACAATAAACTTGAAATTTCACTCATATAACTTGTTTTCCTTACTTTCCTTATGAAAGTCTCATTTTAAAAAAATCTTATTTCCTAAAGATTTTGACCAACCAAACACCCCCTTAATTACCAATTATTTAAAGTTGAAAGGAGAGAACATATTGTGGATATTTTATTTTAAAATTGACTACTATACGTGGTGCAGAAACTTTCAAATTTAGTAAACAGAGCCTCAATAATGTAAGCAAGAAGAATAACGAATTATAGTGTGATTAAAATATAAGAATTATAACCGACCGAAAAAAATAAATTGATGAGAATAATGCCAACTTGTTACAATCAATTAATGGTGCAAAAAGAAGTAAAGAGAAAAAAAGACATATCTCAGAAACCATGGTACATTTCCAACCCATATTAGAATTACTTGAAAGATCAAAAATTTGATAATAAGAATTCAATGTAAATTCTAGTGTTCAATATCCATTTTAAAACTCAAATGAATTAATTTGCCCAGCACATAACATGCCATTGATTCCTAATGATCGAACCAAGATTTCTAACAAGGAGAAGGACCATACTCATCTCATTACATGGGTCGAATCAAGATCCCATGGATCGTGGTGATGGACCACGTGGAACTTAGTTTGAGAGAAAGATTGTTGGGGTGAGTAGCACATAATATATTGAATCTTGAAAATTAACCCTTGAATCATGGTGATGGGTCACATGAAACTTAGTTCAAGGGCGAGATTGTTGGATGTACGAACCAGTCCCACATTGGTAGCTGAAGGAATTGGAAAGCTACATATGAAGTGCAGTATCTCTTAATATGTGTTGCCTTTTAGGAAAAATCATGCGGACTTGGCTCAAAACGGACTATATCACACAAGTAAATATGTCTTTGGACTAATCTGAGCCCAACAATAATCCTATATCTCTATCTCGTACTCTATTTTTCTTATAGTTTATTTTTCAAATTATTGATACATAATATTATATCGATAAAAGATTTATCAAAATAATACTTACGATATATTATGAAGTAATAGGGTAATTAGTTTATTTTCAATAATGTAGAGTGATGAAGAATCGAACGGCACACATTGGTTAAGGGATGTACCGACAACTTGCAGCCAAATCCAACAGTTGGTCTGTTTCTCCCTCTATCAATCTTTTTTAACTTTTCTGACATTTCTCCTCTTTTTATGCTATTGGTTTTGCCTATTGCCTCCTTTCTTTCAACCTTTCACTTCTCTTTTTTTCTCATCTCCTAATTTTTACTAATCACGGTTGTGACTTTATTTAATTTATAGAGTATGATTTTAAGAAAAAAAAAGAAAAATCTATCAAATTTATTATCTAAAAATAATCTTTCGATATTTGCATAGCTGTAAATTATTTTATTAAAAGATAGTCCTTTCATTTTGAAATAAGTGAATTATTGGGGTATTTATTGGTATTTCAAAATAAGTGAATCATTGAATTTTTTTTCAAATTTATCCTTATGATTTGACAATCAATTAACTTTTGAAAAGGTATACAAGGTCACCTTTTTCCCCTTTTTTGAGTAAAAATAAAAAGTTATGTTAAGTTTATGTTTTTAATGCTTTTTCCTTAATATGTGTGTCAAAATTTAATAATTTATTAATTATGAAACGGAGGAAATAATAAAAATTTCAAAGTTAAATTATTTTTAATTATAGTAAAATACATTCGTTTTTTAAACGAACTTAGAAAAAGTATCTCACGTGAATGAGATGAAAGGAGTATTACTATTTTTTGTTTTGCTTATTATCTTTTACCAAATACTTATTTTGATGTCCCAATTAATTTAAATTACATTGCATTAGTATATAAGACCAATTAAATGAAAGACACTCCTTACCTAAGTGGCAAAGTCTACATGGGTCCACGACTCACTTTTGGCAATGAAATTAGTGATGCTTAATTAGTGAGGTGGAACAAACCTATCAAGCTCATGCGCAGTAGTAGAGGTAGAATTATTATAACGGCGGTTAAGAAATAAACATATAAATTGATCGATGGAAATTCAACATTTATTATATATATATAAAAGATAATTTTAACTAAATATAAATAATATAATTTTTCATTAAATGAAATTCAAATGACCCTATACTTAAGGGTAGCTCCGCCTGTAAGCTCATGTTATCGTATTTTCTCTTAAAAATTTGACAAAGTCTTCTATACTTCAAAATTGTCCCACTGTTTATCGATTTATAATCAATAACTTTTCATCATGCATAGTCAACAATGCCATGCACACACAATTTGAATATTTATAATATCGTTTTACATGTCCTTTACAACAATGTAAAAGTCTCACAAAATTAAATTCGACAATTAAAATTACGATGTCTGTCAATAACATATTTTTCTTAAGAACGAAAAATACCTACAATATCACCAGAAGTTCGGTCTTTAATTTACTCATAAATATGATTAAGTAAGGGGTTATTTGGTAGCTGGTTTATTTGGAAAAGAGTTATGTATGTATTAAATTCTATCATTATGTTTGGTTGCTGATTGGGAGATCAGTTATTCATGTGTAAAATTAATATGGTGTTTGATTTGCAATTTAGAAATCGTAATATATGTATAAGTTATAAGGAATCTATGTTTTACTATTTTATATAGGATAAAAGAAGGAATAAACAACATGAGTAAGTAAACCTTGCATAAAATAATACATAAATTTCTCATAACTAATATCGGGTAATTTGGTAGGATGCATTAATACCTTACGTGGGAGTACTCTTTTTCAGCCTATGTGTAACTAATGCAAGCATTAGTTATACACTCCAATGACGGACCCAAGATTTAAGGATAGTGGGTGTTTGAAAATTTTAAAAATAGAAAAAGGTAAAAAAATAACCTCAATTAGGTTCGAACCTAAGACCTCCTTCCAATGAAGCACCTTAAGGCTTAAAATCAACTTAAATGCCAATGCACCCAATCAACTTTTATTTTAGTTGATATTTTTATATGTTTTATACCTATTTTCATATAGTTTCTATAAATTATACCTATTCCGCATCGAGTTTAGTGGGTGTTGAAGCACCACAAAACACAAGGTAGGTCCGCCCCTGGTAAACTCTATTGTGTATTATGCTATGCACAACTAATGCATGAGAAACCTTGGTATTAGCAATGTAGGGACTTTAGTGCATATGCATTAGCATATGTAAAGACATAATAGCCCCTAAAAACTTTTTTCACATCATTTTCATTATATTTGTGGATAGTATTTTTATAAAAAAAAAAATTAATCTAAAAATCTGCAATGCAAATTATTTTTAACACATTAAATCAAACATTACATCAGAAATAATGTCGACATAACAAATATATCATATTTTACATTATTGTTGTAAAACTTACCAAACAACCCATATATGTATTATTAATAATATTCACATATCTCTGACTAGCAACCAAACCACTCCTAACTGATTTTATTAGTTTTATTGGTATATATTGGATTGCTTTCTGAGATTATATGGGGAACCAAGAAAGCGACTCTCTAATCGAAAAGACAGACTATCAGATTAAGATTAGTAGTGGGTTGTACAATTATTAATCAAATGTACTAATCCTGGGTTAAAGCCTAATTTGGCTCTGTCTGAAGTCTGACTTAAAAGCCAAGAATGGTTAACTACAAAGTCAAAAAGTTAGTTTGTCTTGTTTCCATTTTACCATACACACAATTCACTTGATTTCATTGTCTAAGTACACTTAGCTTGCCACTAACTCTTCACTTTAATTACTTCTTATCTATTTGATTACCGACCATATCATTTCAATTTGAAGACTTGATTACAGACAATAACCCAACAAGGCAACAATTGTATCAAATTTTCAAAGGTGTAGGTAGGGTCATTTGTACTTTAATTCCTATTAGTACTACTCGTAGTTTGCTAGTAAAGACTTGATTTTACGGAAAATGACCAATTTCAATGGTAGCAGCAGCTAGCAGATATGTCATTCGTTAATAGTTTAGATTACACAAGTATTTATCGTTCAATAATTGGTTCAAATACGTCTTTAATTTAACTGGAACTAACCTCCCGTTAACCTAATTAATAAGCAAAAAAGGGCTAATTATCCCTTTAAAATAACAAGAAACATATCTACTTAATTTTGCCTACTTTAGGATATATTTGATCCCTTTTAACTTATGAATCAACTAATTAGGTTGGGTGGGGATTTCAGTTAAATTAAAAGCATATTTAAATCAACTTATATTAAATGACAAGAAAGCTAAACTGTATATCGGGGTATTTGCTCAATTTCAAATACTTCAAACACATATTCAAATATTTTTCATTGATTTTAAGAAAATAAATAGTTATTAAACTTGTTTAATCTCAAAATTGAATTAAAATATTAAAGTGAAACCCCCACCTAGGGGTATTCATGGGTCGGTTTGGGTCAGTTATTGGTCAAAACCATAGCCAAACCAACTTAGTCGATTTTTAAATTTCTAAAACCAAACCAAACCATACAAAAAAATAATCGTCGGTTTGGTTCTTGTCTGTTTAGTTTGGTTTGGTTCGGTTTTTTCGGTTTATAACTTTAACTAATGATAAAAGTTGAAAATTTTAAAAAACAAATTCAATCTAACATATGAGAAGTTAACCGAGTGTTGTATCTTAACCTTGAAACTAAGATGTCAACTGAGTGCAGAGGCGGAGCCGACCCTCTTTAGGGGGTTCGTCCGAACCCGCTTCGACCGAAAATATACTATTTATACATGATTAAAATTATTTATTATCTGGTTATAGTATGTGTTGAACCCTCTTTAACTTAGTTTTCTTTGACTATTGAACTCTCTTACTTAAAATTCTGGCTCCGCCTCTAACTGAGTGTTATACTTCAGCAAAACTATGAACAACACCATATGAATGCTTCTAAAAAATTATTTTAAAAACATAGTTAACAGAATGATATGATAACCCCAAAAAGGTGAGCACATAAACTTCTTGCTCAATAAAGTTAAAAAGGAAAGTTAAAAATATCTGTTTGCTTTAATTCATATGCGGATATTGTATTTAAAATTGAGGACATTCTATAAATTATTTTTATGACATTTACATTTTTGTGGTACATGAAATGAATTGCTAAAAGATCACAAATGGAAGTACCTCAAATTGAGTAACTTAAGGGGCCGCTAAGTCTTTTCACTTATTATTCAGAATTATAACCCTATAATTGGTTATATATGCAGTGAATAATAATAAAGAAAATTATTGTATGATAATTATCAATGAAAGAATTGTTATGGATAAATTATTTATAACTTCAAAGACTCGTTTGGTTACATAAGTCTATACCTGTCAAGATTCACATTTCACTTTAATTTGGGGCAATGAAATTAGTAATGCTAAAAAATTTAAGCTTAAAAATTCTTTTATCTTTTCTTAAAAATTGAGATAATACATCAAAATACCCCTAAATTTGTAGTCAAAACTTATTTTAGATCCTAAACTAATCGGGCAATTATATACCCCTTTAATATCTTTCAAGTGAATTAATTTCACCCTCTCTGACTGACGTGGCAAAAAAAAAAATGAGTGATTTTTTTTTAAAGGGCCCACTTTATTATATATATATATATATATAAAATTTAAAAAAAAACAAAAAAAAACCCACCCTTCCCTTCTTTCCCAGCCGTAACCCCACCCTCATTATCATCTTCTTTGTAACCCCCCACCCCCTTCTTTCTTTATCAAATTTTTCAGTCATGGTAGCTCATCCTCTCACTACCATTCGAGCTAGCTTATGCACCTGACTAATTCCCGATTAGAGCACCAGACTGGTTGATTTATCTAGCTCCGTGTTCTTCGTTTCGGAATTCTTGATTTTGTAATCTTACACTACTTTTATTTGATTTGATTACGAACTTGTTCTTCTTTTTGTTTTTGTTTTATTATGGTTGAGCAGATCTCTTGCGATTTTATCTGATTTGCGTGTGCTCAATTTTTGTACGGACAGATTTGTTTAGCTCAATGTTTATTGTTTAAAGATTTGATTTTTGCTCTTCTTTTGAGTGATACTTGTTGGGTTTCGGTTTAACTTGAGTTGATCTCGTTCAGTTTTCAATGGTGGAATTTTGTTGGTAAATTTCTGTGACTACTGTGGGTGTCTCACTCTCATTGAAAAAATTTATGATTAAAAACGTTCCACTCTCATCGAAAAAATTGAAATCTGGTGAATTTTCTATCTTATACGATTGCATATCTCATCTATGTGGGTGAATTTTCTTTCAGTTTCTTGTTAAATTCGAATTAAGCTATTGATGTTAATAGTGAAATAATGATGTTAATGGTGTTAATGGTGAAAAAGAAATTAAAGGAGATGGAAGAATGGGGATGGGGGTGGGGGTTTTTGAAGAAGAAGGAAGAGGAGAAGGAGGAACGAAAGGGTGGAGTGGGCTATTGAAGAAGAAGGAGGAGCAAGGGCGTTGGGTGGGTTTTTTTTTTTTTTTTTATATATATCTATATATATTAAAAATAATATATAAATAATTTATATGTATATATATTAAAAAAATAATATATTATATATATATATAAAAAAAAATAATACACATATATTTTTTGCTTTTTTAAAAAATATATAAAAATCATATATGTGTTGGATTACTTTTAAAAAAAAAATTATAATTTCTTACATGGAAATGACGTGGCACTGATATGACGCTAATTTGGCAATGACCTGGGGCGTGTGTACTTCACTCTCCGTAGTGAGAGTGGTATAATTTTTTTAGGGGGGTAAATAATTCATTTGAAAGTTATTAAGGGGATTAAATAATTGTCCGATTAGTTTAAGGTTTAAAGTAAATTTTAGCAACAAGTTTGAGGGGTTTTTGATGTATTTTCCCTAAATGACAACAACACCTTTATATACAATTGGGATGAATGGAACACTTATTATTTTATCTATAAGGGTTGTGGTGATGATCAGCAGCGGAGTCAGGTAGTGCCAAGAAGTTCATCGATTCGAGTCCTTTTTCAGAGAAAATTACATTATTTATAAATAATTAAAATTATTTTTATGTATATGCAGTATATGTCACTTGTTTTTTTTATATATTTACTTAGTAAAAATCCAAATTTTGCTGCTAGTCATGAAATGAATAGGTTTTCTTTATTATTAATTAGATGTCTCGCGTTTGAACTTTGAGAGTGAAAAAGAATCTGGTTAGAGAGCGTTTTTACTTCAAATAAGTCTTATGCGGCGGCCGACGAGAATCCAAGTCGGGATACTTGTACGGATGATTTTTTATTTTTTATTTTTAAAAATTAATTACTATTATTATTTCTTTTATGTCTAATCAAACTTTATTATATACAGTAGTTTTATATTGGAATTTATACTAAAATTAGTATACTACAATCAACCTAGCAATGTCAACAAGCAAAATAAAAACAGATAGAGGTCTTGTCCATCTAAATGTGTCTCCTACAATATAATTAGTTTCATGTTCTACAACACGTGTTTCCAACTAGTAGAATCCTAGGTTAGGTGAATTATTCATTATATTGTCCAACAATTGTGTTCTTAATCATACATAACAAACTTTACCAATTCTCATTTGATTCTTGTGTTAGTCAGACAAAACATTATTATACAAAAATATGTCATTTCAGACTTGTTTTATTTATTTTCATACTCCACTTTACAGCAAGTATTATTACTGATGTCGTTGCATTTATTGGCCTCTTTTTTTTTTCTTTTTTTTAACGATTATGACATCAAATTGATAGTTTGTTCCGTCGAGTTTTAAGGAGGTTAAAAGTGTGTATTTTTTCAAAAGATGTTTATTTAAAAAATAAGTGTTTTTGAGACAAAACTACTGAATACATTTATGTTGTTTTGGGTACACAATCTGTGTGTTACTTCGTATAAATTTCAACTAAGTTCAAGAACAAATTTGTCAAAACAACTTGAAGTTTCAACACTTTCAACACAAAATAAAAAATGACCTTTCAATAGAAGTGTGTTAATCAATATTTTTAAGGAAAAGAAATGAAACAGAATTTGAGTCAAGTCCTTCGATTTCACTGAGTGTCCTTAAGGAATTAATTCCCCTTAAGTACCCGAGGTTACAGAATTTTTCCTCCCAAGATAAAATGGCTCACAATCCGATAGTAGTGGTACCTCAAACTATCCGATTCTTTGAACATCACTCAACGGGAGATGATCACACAGAGTTTTTAGAAGACACGAAGTGTTTTGAATGCAGGAAAAAATTTTCGTTACTACCTGTGGAAAAAATGCAGGTATTTATGGCCATCAAGTGCCTTTTACAAAAGGAAGCAATGGTTCATCGAAAAGGTATATCCCTTCGGAACAGGCATGTCCGTCCATTCCAAAATATTGTGCTTTTTCTGAACAGTCACATCCGACCGAACAGTCACACCTTTTCCGCAACAGTGTGCTTTTTTCTTGAAGGGATGTGTCCCTTTCGAGTAGCGTTTCAGCATTTCTACATGCATGTTCACGGAGGAAAAAATATTATCGCTTTTCTTTGGATTTTTCGGATCACTTGTTTTTTCAAGTTTCAAATAAATTTTGTCTAAAAAATTATTCTTATTGATCGATCATTTTCCAAATTCAAATCCAAAGCCGAACCAAGCGAGCGACGACGATGACGGCACGAGGCACCTCTTGGTTCTTGCCTCACTATCCATGTGGAGTTGTGTTTCTTAATAAGAACGCATGAAAGTTTCTTTCTCCCACCAATGTGGGAGAATTAATAGACTTTCCTTATTTTTTAGTACACTTTTATTTTTAAGTGTGATCTCAATTTTTTCCTCCACTAATTCTCTCCATTTACCATTCACACGTCCAACTTGAACCCAATAATCCCCCACATGAATGAAAAATGACTATTCTTTATAAAATTTTACGGACAAGTATGTGATCAGCAAACAAAGACTGATTACATCTGGATAAGTGAGCTTCCCTTTGAATTTTCCGTAGCGAACATACATCAGATGCACTCGGTCAATTGGTAGATTTGATATCCTTGAACCGTCGAGCTTTAATGTACACCTAGACAACACATGTCACACAATCAGCCTTTTACCATTTATGGTTCTCACGATTTTATTCGTTTCAGCTATGCATATATCCTGATTTCATGAGAGCGTAGAGAATAGGCTCAATCCTATAGATTAAACTATTTAATCAAATTTGCCAAATTTAGATAATCATTAAAAGACTTCACACCATAAGTCTTATCCTTATTTACTAAACATTGTCAACATCATGAGAATGGGTTGGGTATATTGACAATGTTGAACCTGTCAGATATAACTTTGTTTGATCTCCTTGAACCTAACTCTTGGGATCTCCAGTCTGCTAGGTAGAGTTACTACCATGCTGACTTATCCTAGGCTGTAAACCCATTCCCTTGGATGTTCTCTCAACTCCTTCTCTAAATAGGCCTTTTGTAAGTGAATTTGATATAATATCCGTTGACTTCATATAGTCAACAATGATAATTCTACTAGAGAGAAATTCTTTAACGGTATTATGTCTTCGGCTTATATGACGAGATTCACCGTTATACATCATGATCTCTGTCCTACCTATCGCCGCTTGACTATCACAATATATACATACTGGTGCCAATGGTTTGGGCCAATAAGGAATATCTTTTAAAAAATTTTGAAGCCATTCCGCTTCTTCACAGGCTTTATCTAATGCGATAAATTCAGATTTCATTGTAGAACGAGCAATACTTGTTTGTTTGGAGGATATCCAAGAGACTGCTCCTCCACCTATGGTAAATACTTATCCATTATGGATTTTACTTTATTCGATCCGGTAATCCAGTTTGTATCACTATATCCTTAAATTACCGCAAGATATTTATTATAACGCAAAGCATAGTCTTGAGTGTATTTAAGATACCCCAGAACTCTTTTCATTGCAATCCAATGAGTTTTATTGAGATTATTCGTGTATCGACTCAACTTACTAATAGCACATGCTATGTCTGGCCGTGTACAATTCATGATATACATTAAACATCCCAACACTGTTGCGTAGTCCAAGAGTCAGTCACTTTTACCTTCATTCTTTTGAAGTGCAAAGATCACGTTCAATGAAGTCTTGGCAATGCCAAATTTCAAATACTTGAATTTGTCAAATACCTTTTTAATGTAATGAGACTGTGACAATGACAACCTTTGTGGATTTTTATAGATTCTTATTCCTAAGATCACATCCGCAACTCCAAGCTCTTTCATATTAAACTTTCTCTCAAACATTCATTTCATAGTATTTATGTCAGAAATGTCTCTACTGATAATCAACATATCATGCACATACAAGCAAACAACGACCTTGTGATTTGGGGTACCTTTAATGTAAACACATTTACCACATTCGTTTATCTTAAACCTGTTTGCCAACATGGTTTGGTCAAACTTTCTGTGCTACTATTTAGGTGCTCATTTTAGTCCATAAAGTGACTTAACAAGCTTACACACCTTTCTTTCTTTATCTGAAACCACAAAACCCTCAGGTTGTTTCGTGTAAATTTCTTCCTCCAATTCTCCATTTAGGAATGTTTTTTTCACATCCATTTGATGGATTTTGAGACCATATAGCTCCGCCAAGGCAATTAACATTCAAATTGATGATATCCTCATTACAGACGAGTATGTATCAAAGTAATCAAGGTCTTGCTTCTGTTTAAAGTCTTTTACTATTAAGTCTTGCTTTGTATCTGTCAATAGTATCATCCGCTTTCATTTTCCTTTTTAAGATCCATTTAGAACCTAAAGGTTTATTTCCTAAAGGATATCAACCAACTCCTACATATAGTTGCTCAAAATTGATTCAATCTCACTATTAATCGCCTCTTTTCAAAATGATGAGTCTGAAGATGACATCGCTTCTTTAAATGTTTGAGGCTCATTTTTAAAGAAAAATATTACAAAATTCTATCCAAACGAAGTTGACGTTCTTTGACGTGTACTACGTCTTGGATTCTCGTCATTATGTACATCCTCACTTGGTTCATCTCGAGGTCGTTTAGACCTTCTACATGACTGTTTATGTCTAGTTTTATGTGGATAAATATATTCAAAGAACTCAGCATTATTTGATTCAATTACCATATATTTTATTGATATCCAGATGTTCGGATTTATAAATCAAAAATCAACATGCTTTACTACTTTTAGCATATCATACGAATACGCAATCCGCTGTCTTAGATTCTATTTTCACCCTTTTTGGCATAGGAACTTGAAATTTCGCTAGACGCCTCTACACTTTGAAATATTTCAAGTGAGTTTTCTTTCTTTCCATTTTTCATATAGAATTGATTGTGTCTTACTACGGGGCACTCTATTGAGTATTCGGTTAGATGTAAGTATAGCTTCTCCCACAAGTTTTGCAGTAAACCTGAACTGATTAATAAGACATTCATCATTTCTTTTAGGGTTCGATTTTTGCTTTCCACAATTTCATTAGATTGAGGTGAATACGAGGCCGTAGTTTGATGGACAATTCCAATCTCTAAACATATCTCCATAAATGGAGATTCATATTCTCCACCCCTATCATTTCTTATTGTTTCGATCTTTTTCTCTAATTGATTTTCAACTTTTGTTTTATATTGTCTAAACGCATTTATTGCTTCATCCTTACTGTTTAGCAAATAGACATAATAATACCTCTTTTAATCATCAATAAAAGTTATAAAATACTTTTTCCCACCATGAGGTGGGGTTGACTTCATATCATAAATGTCAGTGTGGATTAAGTCTAAGGGATTGAAATTCTTTTCAACGTATTTATACGGATGCTTGTCATACTTTAATTCCACACGCGTTTGGCATTTTGTTTTATTGCACTTAAAGTTTGACAAAACTTCTAATTGAATCAGCTTTTGCAAAGTTTTATAATTGACATGTCCCAATCGTTCCTGACATAATTCATTAGGCTCGAGAAAGTAAGAAGAAATAGAACTTTTATTGATTTCAACTGTCATTACATTCATTTTGAATAGCTCCTCAGTGAGGTAGCCTTTTCCTACATACACTTCTCTTTTGTTAAGTACAATATTGTCAGAGACAATTACATAGTTGAATCAATTTTTATCAAGAAGTGATATAGAAATCAAGTTCTTCCTCAACTCCAGTACATACAGGACATCGTTAAAAGTCCACACTTTGCCTGATGTTAATTTCAAGTAGATTTTTTCTGTTTCTTCAACTTTTGCAGTTGCGGAGTTTGCCATATAGATCTTTTCTTTGCCTTGAGTCGGAGCAAATGCAACAAACAACTCTTTATTTGCACAAACGTGGCGGGTGGCACCGAAATCCATCCACCATTCTCGAGAATTTCTCACCAATTTACATTTAGAATACATGACACCCAGATCGTCTATTTCATTGTTGGATTCAGTCTTATTTGCTTGGTCCTTCTTTTTGCCTTTATTTGGTGCATGATAATTTGTTAACTTGTGGACAATATTCCCACAATTAAAACATTTTCCCTTGAATTTCTTCTTAGGTTGATTGATTTCTTGTCCAGTTTTATTCTGCCTTTTCGAGTTGTTGTGGTCGTCTTCTACAATGTTTGTTGCATTCTTTGTAGAATTTTCTATTGACCTCCTTTCTGCGACTTTATTATCTTCTTCAATGCACAACCTTACTATGATATATTCGACTGTAATCTCCTTTCGTTTATGTTTCAAGTAGTTCTTGAAGTCCTTCCACATATGTGACAACTTCTTTATTATTGTAGCGATATGAAACGCCCCGTTCACAACCAAACCTACAATAAAGTTCATATGAGCATTAAGAACATTTTTAACATGTTCAAATAAATTATTCTCCAAACTCATACCTTTCGTAAGGAGATCGTGGATGATAACTTGCAGTTTCTATACTTGAGATACGGCAAACTTATTGTCAATCATTTTATACTCAAGGAATCTTGCAACAAAGAACTTCTTGGTTCTAGCATCCTTAGTCTTGTATTTTCTTTCCAACCCACTCAAAAACTCTTTTGACGTCTTCATTCCACTATACACGTTGTATAGGTCATCTTGAAGGCCACTTGGAATGAAATTCCTGCATAGGAAATCAGAATATTTTCACGCCTCCATAACAATAAATCGCTCCTGGTCCAAAGTTTCTTCGGGCAATTCTGGAGCTTCTTCAGATGTAAATCTTTGAAGATACAAGATGGTAAGGTAGAATAACATCTTCTGTTGCCACTTTTTGAAATCAACACCCGTGAATTTTTTGGGTTTCTCCGCTGGTGCCATTGTTTGCGGAGCACTCGTACGACTTTTTGGTATTTTCTGTTTCTTTGGATGATATGATGGGTCAATCATTTGCTTCATTGGTTCCAACGGTGGCAGCTGCGAAATCTGCTATTGGGTTAGCTATTTTCGTTATTACTTTCCGAGTAGTTGTAGCAATATTCGTTACTGTCATATTTGTCCCAGCATCATTCACATGACCGTTATTAGTCATTTTTCTTGTCACAAAAAGACATTCAACTTTAGTATATTGAAATACTATTTATATGGTTGTAGCAAATTTAAACACCCCTTGTTTCTAGTTTAACGATAAAGTTTTTATGTCTTCCAATTGTTAATCGAATGATCTTTAACTTGTGATGAAGTTTTTATCTTTTCAAATCACTTTTTAAGTTCAAACAGAGCAGAAAACATAAAGCTTTAATCTCCAGAAATCAAACACTACAGATTATGAAAGGTTAATTCCTTAAGATTGTTGTTTTGGGTACACAATCTGTATGTTACTTCGCATAAACTTCAACTAAGTTCAAGAACAAACTAGTCAAGAACAACTAAAAGTTTCAACACCTTCAACACAAGATAAAAAATGAACTTTCATTAGAAATGTGTTAATCAATATTCTTAAAGAAAAGAGATGAAGCAGAATTTGAGCTAAGTCCTCCGATTTCACGGAGTGTCCTTAAGGAATTAATTCCCCTCAAGTACCTGAGGTTATGAAATTTTTCCTTCCAGAATAAAGTGGCTCACAATCCGACAATAGTGGTACCTCAAACTATTGGATTCTTCAAACTTGCTCAACGGAAGATGATCACATAGAGTTTTTAGAAGACAAGAAGTGTTTTGAATGCAGAAATTTTTTTTCGTTACTACCTGTGAAAAAATGTATGTATTTATATCCATCAAGTGCCTCTTACAAAAAGAAGCAATGGTTCATTAGAAATGTGTATCCCTTTGGAATAGTAATGTCTGTCCATTTCAAAACATTGTATTTTTTTTGAACAGTCACACCTTTTTCGAAACAGTGTGTCTTTTTCATAAAGGGTTGTGTCTTTTTTAAGTAGCTTTTCAACGTTTCTGCATGCATGTTTATAGAGGAGAGCAACATATTTTATCACATAAAGTATGAGTAATAAAAGCTAACTATGTGCATATTACTATTAGTTTACGGGTACACAAGAATCTGTAGTTTGATAGATTAACTTCAACTCATGTTAAGTATAAAAACAAGAACACTTACGTAGCATAATACCACATTCAACACAAGATCAAAGTGATCTTTCAAAGAAGTGTGATTTTCAAAAAATTAGATGAAATAGAAAAGGGCCAAGTCCTCCGAATTCACGGAGTGTCCTTAAGGAAATAATTTTCCTCTAGTACCCGAGGTTGTGGAATTTTCCTCCCAGGATAACATAGCCGAACAATTCGACTGTTGCGATACCTCAAACTGTCGAATTCTCTTCGAACTCACTTAACGATTAGATGATCACATAGAGTAATTTTAGAAGATAAAAAGAGTTTGTAAATGCAGAAATTTTCGTGTGTAAACCTGTGGATAAAAGCAGATTTATATAGCCATCAAGTGCCCCTTCCGAAAGGTGGCAATGGTTCACCAAAAAAGTGTATCCCTTCTGAAAAATCATGTCTGTTCATTTCAAAAAGTGTCTTTTTCGAACAGCTACAACCATCCAAACGAGCGTACCATTTCACGAATCAGTGTGTTATTTCGTCGAAGGGTTGCATCCCTTTCCGAAGCAGCATTTCGCATTCTAAACTGCATTTCGAAACCGTGTTTCTGCACTGCATGCATGCATTACTGGAGGATCAAAATACAGAAAACAATTGCGTTTTTTCCTTTGAATTTTTCGGATTGAATTTCTTTCAAATAAATTTTGTCCAAAAAGTAGATCTCACTAATCAATCATTTGACAAATCCGAAGCCAAAGCCGAAGCCGAGCGAGCAATGGCGACGGCGGCGCGAGGCAACTCTTGGTTCTTGCCTCATTTTCCATATGGAGTAAGTGTTTCTTAATATAAATACTTAAAAGTCACATTCTCTCCATCAATGTGGGAGAATTAGTAGACTTCCCAATTTTAGAGTACACTTTTCATATTAGTGTTTTCTCAATTTTTTCCTCCACTTTATTCCCTTCATTTTCCATTCACACTTTTCATATTCAACCCAACAATTACTTTATCAAATTATCAGTAATTTAAGCTGACTTGCCGTCAATTGCTCTATTCATATGCGATAATATTGATAGCAAAATGGATTATGCTGTGGAGATACTATTCCGGTCTCAAAATAGTTGTCCTCTTTATTAAAATAGTTATCTGTTATTTTAGAAGTGTAAGACAATTTTAAAAATTTTAACCCTTAGTACGTGATAATTGTTCTAAAAAAACTACAAACACTCGTGCAAATATTTTAAGACGCAGAAAATAAAATATATTGAGAGTAGGCGGCAAACAGGCACACGTACTCTCAACATCTATATTAGCTACAGAGCAATTACGCCATTAATTTCTTTTAATTATTGGCCAGGGTTGTAATTGGCAGAACCAATGAACAGAAAAAAGTAGGTGAGCCATGCTGAAAAGTATGCTTACATTAAGAATTGAGAATATTCTTTATGTCTTCTTTGGAGAGGGCTCCTCTCCTATGCCCCACTATAAGAAAATATGAAATTAGCTACGAAATTTATCCACAATCTCTAGTTAATTTGTTGCTAAAATGCTTTTAACTAATTATTTTTTCTTATAATCCATCGCTAATCCATACATAAATGAAATTAACATAGTATTTTTGAGGTTTAATTATGAAATGTTGTCGATCGTCAATTCTTTGTTTACTTGCAGCGCCCAAATAGATAGATGACACCAAATAATTGAAAATTGCAAAAATCCTAAAGGGAAGAATCTACTGAATTATCTAACGTGGGGGACCTTAGGAGGTTGAGTAATTAATTGAGTTAGCTGTAATTACAGTGAAAAACATTACCCTGGGCAGGAAAAAGAAGAATTTGAAGCAGAGGCGGAGCCAGCCCTCTATCGGGTTTCGTTCGAACCTCCTTCGATAGAAAAACATACTATTTATACATGATTAAAATTATTTTTTATGTGGTTATAGTAGGTGTTGAACCCCCTTCGATTTAGTTTTCTTCGAATATTGAACCCCCTTACTTGAATTCCTGGCTCCGCCTCTGATTATTTTGAAGTACATTCAATCGTGAATTAAGAATTTAAAGTTTATGTGCTTAAGACTTTAGCCTTCTTGAGCTGTTGATTTCATGATATAAATACAGTATTTGAATTAAAGTTATTGAATTTAATCGAGCCCGTAGCTTAATCTAGCCTGAACACTTGCATGCACATTTTTGAACTGAATAGGTTTGCCTGCTTCTTAAGCAACAAATCATTTTTGACAAAGCCAACTCTCCAAAGATTCTATGCTTAATAATGTCAATATACTAAATTTTTTTTTTTTTCTGTTTACTCAAGGAGCAAGTAGTGTTGACATATTGGATGATATCATAGTTCTAACACAGTTTTTCACAATAGTTGACTCTAAACGATAATATACATTCTTAATTATTACGTGTTGGATTAAAAAATTTTTACTCATTTTTTGCATATTGTGCATTCTCATTTCCCTAAACAATTTACGAAAATTATATTAGAGTCAACATGTCTGGACCGGGTCAAATTTCCTCTTTGGTTTGTGGATCCCTTATTTAATTAACTTCAAGTGGGTTCTTTCATACTATGTTGCTTAATTAGACACTTCGAAATATGTCGACAGGTGAAAAACCATCACTACTAAAAAAAAAAATTAGGAAAATCGACCACAAAAACCGACCATAAAATCGATCAAAATGCATAATCGGTAAAGCAGTGGTAGCTTTCACGTGGTCGGTTTTTTTAAAAATATATATATATTTTTAAAAGTAATGATTATTTTTTTAAAATAGGAAAAAACAATTTAAAAAAAAAAAACGATCACAAGTGGTCGTCTTTTTAAAAAAATTAATTAATTAATTTTAAAAGAAACCGACCACAAGTGGTCGGTTTTTCTGATTTCTTTTTAAAATCAACAAAAAATGGTCGGTTATTTTGAATTTTTTTTTAAAAAAAATAAAAAGCAACAAATGAAACAATACAATACAACAACAACAACAAAAAATCAAATGTATTCCCACTCAACATATAAAATGCATTACAATACATACAAAATGTTCAACAAAATTGTAAAAGTGTAAAAACTACAACAAAATGTCCAAATCTGAAGTACAAAACATACAAAAGTAAAAAAAAACTAAAACACATCGTCATCGTAATCGTCCTCGTCTTCCGCATCCTTATCTGAGTTGATAGAATCCAGAGGGTCTAGAACTTTTGTCGCTCGAACTGCATCACCAGGACACGGAGGAATAATCCCTCCAGTCTGAATGAAAGAGCTGAACTACTGCTGCAGCATCCTGATTTGTGATGTTGCTTCCTCCTCCGTCTTCTGCTGCCTCTCTCTCTGTTCAGCAAGCTCTTCAGTGAGTTTAGAAACCGTATTTTGTAATTTTTCAATGGTTTCTCTATCAACTGAAGAGGTAGAGTATGCAGGGCCGAACGAACACCTAATACTCTCGCCAATTTTTTTTTTGTGGTATCCATAGAAATGACCTTTAACTGCAGGACCTGCAACTTGTTCCTATAACTCCTTCTCTACATGTTGGGGTATTGGGTTACCCTGACTTTCAGGAGGCTGACTACTACGATACTCACTAACGAGCTGCCTATATTTGTTCTATATTCAAAGTAAAGTTAAAATTACTAGTCTAATAATATTAAAATACTTATACTTGAATAATATCAACTTTGAGAAAAAGATTCATAAATTAAAAATTTGATTCTTACATGGACAGCTTTTGCACGAGGTTCAACCCAGACATCTTCATCAGTCGGGGTCTTTTTCCTTTTCAAATGCGTCTCCTCGAATAGCTCATCCTGTGGTATGCTCCTTCCCTTTTCTTTTTCCTGCATATGAAAAAATTATTAATATTCAAATAATCAAAAATTTAAATAGAAACAAACAATTAAAACTGTAATAGTGACATCAATTTTTCCTCCACAACAAGCATACTTTTGGCACCCGTAGTATGTAGGGAGCCACCCTTGGATGATGCCTGGGCTTTCTTTCATTTCTCCCTCAACAATTGGTATTCTTTGTTATTTCAATGGCGAAGATACTGTTGCCATATGGGTTCAGCAATACAATCGGGTTTTACCAACTTGGTTCGGTCAGAATCCAACAGCCCATTAAATCTTGCTCTACATCTTCTGAAAAAGTTCCTCTTTATAAGAAATATATTCGCATCATTACACCAGTAAAATTTCTTCAACAAAGATAAAAATATAATGTTCAATCTTTCGCTATAACAAAGTGTTAAGTAGTCGATAAGTTAAATCCTTACATGAAATTCTTGAAACATTCTTTCCCTGTCAATTTCTGGAGTCTTTTGCCAACTAGTTCAGTAGTCGCTGAAGTTTCGACAAATACATTTTCTCGTATTTTGTCCAACTCCAGCATCTGGTTTAAACCTACAACACAAGATCAAGTAGTAATTTCATAGTGCATAATAATATAGTAATGAAAAAATGAATAATGTTATTATATTTAAAAGTCTTACCTTGTCACATATGGAATAAGATAAATCCTCCCAGAATCATCTTTGTCTTCTGGCTGCGGAGCAAGTGATGGCAGATGTACCGGCGTGGGCGGATCTGAAGCACCAGATAGAGTGCCTCCAAGTTGAAGATCCGACAACCCAATCGATCAAGCGGAATCACTGTACGTAGCTGCGTGACTACTACAGGAGGGTACTGACAATAGTAGATGTGAGGATGTGCCAGCCGTCGACCGATAGTGCTGTGATGGTGGTGGCACGGTGATAGAAGCAGAATGAGTCGGTGTAGATCCATGAAGTGGCCCCACATACGTAGGTGTAGGAACTGAATGCTGAGACGACCTAGAATATAAGGGTGGTGCTGTCGCGTCAGCAAACCGACCCTCAGATATATGAATACCTGTCGGTCGTCTATACGGCGGAGATTGTTTTCTCTTTTTGTTTTCGTAAGAACAACTTTTTTCTTACCTTTGTCGCCTTTGCCTGGCATCTAAATTACGTAAAGTTAACAAGTAGTTAGTTCCTACAAAATGAATATATAAGAAAACATTACAAGTAATTAATTTCAAGTTACTAATTCACATTTCAAATCGCTTCAATAACACGAGATAGACAAAAATATTTTTATTACTATATAAATCATGATAAAGCAAAAAGAACAATCTTAATATCAATCTTAAACAAGAAACATAAAGGTAAATATATAGTCCATAAAGCATAAAGACATCAATACATAGTAAATACAACCTACACAAACAAATCCTCCTCTTCTGAAAACTCTCCACTAAATCATTCACCCTCGCCGGAAGTTTCCTCATCTCCTACCCACTCAGTCTCTTCTTCCGTAATGTTAACTTCTTCAAATATATTTTTTGAGTGATTCAAAGTATCCACTAAGTCAACGTCCACTAGCTGGTGATCAATCTGTATTTCATTTTGATACGCAGTTTCCAACACATTCTCAACATCGACCCGTCCTATAGGCTTTGTTTTGATTATAGCCCACCAATCAGACTTGTCATTGCGCGACGAATAAGGAGAATAATACATTTTTTTAGCATTTTGTGCTAGAACAAATAGATCGTAAACAGGATACGACCTATTGTGCTTCACTTCAATGATGTTATGCTTTTTATGTACTCTTGTGCCTCTTGTGCTTGGATCAAACCACTTACATCGAAAGAGGATAGTTTTTTTCATTGGGAAACCAATATACTTCAGTTCTAAGATCTCGTGTATGATGCCAAATTAATCAATATCATCATCACCCTAAACCCAAACACCACTATTGTTTGTTTTCCTTGTTCTGGAGTGTTGTTTGGTGAAAAATTTAAACCCATTTACTGTGTAATGGGACATTGCATGAGCGTCAACTAGACCCAAAGAAATATCTCTCAAGAGCTGATCGTATGCAGATGCATTTGGTGACTGGTGTACCTAATAATATTATACATATATGTGTGTGTGTGTGTGTGTTAGTTGAGGAATGTGTAAATGTTTAAAATTTGTAGAAATGTTAACATACTTACTAACCTCATTTGTAAATCATGTTGCAAAGGATGCATACACTTGATTTTCGTGAAATTGAGTCTTAAATGAACTGAAGATCCAACATGCGAAACACAATTAGTTTCTTTAAGGGAATGAGTAAACAAATAAGGTATGTTAAAATTTTAATCTCCTTACTTCAAAAAGGTCTTAACTTTCGGACAATTAAGAAAGACATGCAAAGTTGCTGATTTGCGCTCCGTGGGAGTGAGCCGGCAACGTATGATCTTTTTAGCCTTACAACCAGATTGATTGAAAATTGATATCGGTTGTAAATGAGGCTCATTCACATCGTTCTGCTGACGATTCGGTCGGTTTCTTGAACAAGCAACTTTATCACGAAAGTAGTATGTACAAAATTGAGAAGTTTCTCTTGCAAGATATGCCTCAACTATAGAGCCTTCCACCCTATGTCTATTTTTTGGACCCCTTTTTAATTTTTAAATTGCCCTGTACAATCTTATGGTTAGATGTTTACTATATTAAAAAAATATATGCATGAATTTAAATATGTTGCAATTGCTTACCGTTCGAATGATACATCCATTTACTTTGAACTGGACCGCCTAGTCGAGCTTCGTTCACAGGGTGAATGGGAAGATGTTCCATCTTATCGAAGTACACTGGCGAAAAAATCTTCTCTAGCTTGTTGGTGATAACAACAATATTATTTTTCATTCGCGTCAAATTTTCTTCTTTTAATGTGGCGGCACATAAGTTTTTAAAGAACAAACTGATCTCAACTATTGGTTTCCATATGTTTTCAGATAAACCAATAAAAGCAATTGGAAGTAATTATTCCATGAAAACATGACAATCATGGTTTTTCATTTCATGTAAGATTCCTTGTGTCATATCAACCCTCTTTCTCAAATTTGAGGCATATCCATCCAGCATCTTCAAACTTTGAACCCACTCACATATTTGACGCTTTTGGTCCAACTTGAATGTCAAACTATCCTCGAGCTTAAGAACATTGTCATTGGACCCCTGCTGTAATTGTAATTCTCTGCGTTTTTAATATTCTGGTAAGTCAAGTCTGACTTTAGGATTATCCTTTGTTTTGCCGGTGACATTCATAACTGTATTGAATAAGTTGTCCAAAAAGTTCTTCTCAAAATGCATGACATCAATATTATTTTTGAGTAAATTATCTAGCCAATACTCTAACTCCCAAAATATACTCTACTTAGTCCAGTTATGCAAATGTCATATCCATCAAGCCTGTACAATGGTTCTTCACTAGCTTTAGGTAAATCCTGAACTACCTCCCAGATGTCATGACCAAACAGTCTTGGAGGTGGACCATCATATTCCCTTCTATTCCTTCTGGATGCATTCTTGAGTCTCCTAAATTCATGATCAGGTGGCAAGAAACAACGATGACAATCAAAACATAAATTTTTTCTGCCATGTCTCAATGTGAAAGATTTTATTTTTTCCATGCAGTATGGACAAGCCAGCTTTTCAGCTGTCATCCACTCAGACAATATTCCATAAGCAGGAAAATCATTAATAGTCCACATTAGATATGCACATAGATTAAAATTCTATTTAAGAGAGATGTCCCAAGTTTCAACCCCCTGATGCCATAAAATTTAAAGTTCATCGATCAAAGGTTGCAAGTAAAAATCTATTCCGCTTTTTGGATTTTACGGGCCAGAAACAACACAATTCAGAAATATA
Organism: Capsicum annuum; assembly: GCF_002878395.1. Classification (NCBI taxonomy): domain Eukaryota; kingdom Viridiplantae; phylum Streptophyta; class Magnoliopsida; order Solanales; family Solanaceae; genus Capsicum; species Capsicum annuum. Next base: position 230,942,915 of record NC_061113.1, read on the forward strand.
TTAGGACTAGTCATCAACATTTTAGGAGGAAGATTCCAAGGTGTGATAAATACAGGCCAACATGAATATGGCTCAGCATCAACTGAAAAAAGGGAGAACCCATCCGCACATAATCCTAAACGAATGTTTTGTGGCTCAGCTGCAAAATCTGGATAAGTTGCATCAAAATGCTTCCAAGCCTCTCCATCAGGTGGATGACACATAACACCAGTGGGCCTTCTATTTTCACTGTGCCATCTCATATGAGGAGTTGAGCTGTTTGAAGCATACATCCTCTTCAACCTTGGTATTAGAGGTAAATAATGTATCGCCTTAATAACAATTTCATTTCCACTAGAGCCACGCTTATATCGAGGATGCTGACAAAGCTTACAGGACTCTAGGTTAGCATCTTCCTTAAAGTATAACATGCAGTCATTTTTACAACAATCAACACAAGGACAACGAATAGCTCGAAAACGTATCCAAACGTCAAGTGTCTTAGCATGTTCAATAAATCGTCTGACACCTTCAACAAATTCCTCCCTAATATTCATTCTGTTATCATTGTTCCATTGAAATATCCAGCTATAATCAAATTTCATCTACGCAATCAATCAAATTTAATTAATTAGATCAAGTCACAAACATTCAATTATCAAGTAACGAAGTATCAAAACAACTTAACCATTTTCAAGTGACTAACTATCAAAACGAAACCACATTCAAAACAAAAAATTCCCTTTAAAGTCCCTACACTTAACACTTAACCATTTTCAAGTGACTAAGTATCAAAACAAAAAACTCCCTTTAAAGTCCCTACACTTAACCATTTTCAAGTGACTAACTATCAAAACAAAACCACATTCAAAACCCAAAATCCTCTTTAAAGTCCCTACACTTAACCATTTTCAAGTGACTAACTATCAAAATAAAATCACATTCAAAATACAAAATCCCCTTTAAAGTTCCTACTCTTAACCATTTTCAAGTGACTAACTATCAAAACAAAACCACATTCAAAACCCCAAATCTCATTTAAAGTCCTACACTTGTGGTCGCTTTTTTTTTTTAAATAAAAAATTGAAAAAAAAATTAAAAAACATCTTTGAAGTGAATACATCTTTGAAGAATTCAATACCAACACGAAAATACTTTTAAAAAATTAGAACAACATACACTTTAAATATCAAAGCAGTGGTGTCAAAAAATTCAGAGAATCATCGAAACTGATATTTGGTCTGACATGATTATAAATTTGTGATAAAATTAGAAAAGCTACATAATTATCTGAAAAAAGAAAGTTTTTGAAAGAATTTTGGAGGTGGGGTTGGAACATAGAAGAATGTTAATCATGAGGTCACGGACTACGTACTTATGAATGAATAAATGGCGCCTTAATTTACTGCCATGATTTTCATACCCACCAAATTAATTTCAATCCTTGTCAACGTGTTGCAACTTTTTTTTTTCAACATACCAACGTTTCTCTTCTAACGTGGGATGTTTTATATGCGGTCATTTTTAAATTCTACTAATATAGAATATTTCATGCATCGAATTATTTTTTATTTTAATTATCACGTACTCCTTGCAACTCATGTTTTTATATATTACTAATGTTTATTCACACACTTCTAAAAAGTAATATAGTAGTTGTTTTTGCAAATTTATTCTTAATTAAATAATTAATTATGTAAAAATTCACTTATTAAATAAAGATAAATTTTGAAGAAAAAGATATTCTTAATTATGTGAAAAAATTTATTTATATTGAGCTATATATACAAGCTAAAAGCATCATATAACATAAATTGAACCACAAGGATTGTTGTGGTGATTCAGCACTTCACCCACCTTAAACAAGAGATTGTGGTGCAGTAGATGAGGCTTCTTCACCCTTAACCAGAGGTCGAGGGTTCGACCCGTGGCGAATCTACATACAATTCAGGGGGCGAACCCCCTTCGTCGAAAAATTATACTATTTTTACATGGACAAAAATATTTTTATGTATATATAGTAGATGTTGAACCCTCTTCGACTAGTCCGTATATTTACTTCTGAACCCCCTCAGTGAAAATTCTGGCTCCATCACTGGGTTCGACCCTGGATATAGAGAAAACTCTGTTGGGAGTGCTGTCACCTTAATGGGCCCTGCAACGCGCGATTCAGATTAATCGGAGCTCCAATGCGGACACCGGACACCAAATGGAAAAAAAAAAAATACTTGTCAAGTCTAGTTGATACTTGATGCGATTAACACATTTCACTAAATAGTTGTACGATAAAATTTTAAACTTTATTACTAAAACAATAATGTAAAGAAAACATTTTGTGTTACATGAGAGAAGACTACAACATAAGAAATAGATATCAAATGTCAATTTAAACATTTGAAGTGCCAGAAAAATCCACAACATCAGCTTTCCCTCCATCAGATCTTAGGTCATGGGTCAAATTTAGGGTGTGTTTACTAGGGAGGAAAATATTTTTATGATTTTTCATATTTGGTTGATCAAAATATTTTGGAGAATATATTTTCTTGATGACCTTGTTTCGTATGAATGATGAAACCGATTTCTTAGTGAAAGTGCGAAATATAAGTTTTATACGATATTATATTTTATAATGTTGATTGTCTGAGTAAATTTCACTATTGGTCATCCAACTTTATGCTCATTACCCAAAATCATTATTCTTTGTTTTGTTACACAAAGTAATTCAACTTTACTGCATTTTTCACTGAAGTCACTTTGACAAAATTTGGTTAAAAATCTACATAAAATGTGAGATGAAATTAAAAAAAGATCTCTTGTATTTAAGGGTAGATTCAAAATGACCCCTCAAATATACTTTTGAACAGTTTTGATGCTTTAAGCTTGCTATATGTGAGTACATTTAACTTGTATAAAATACTTAACAAACTCGAATTTAGCAAGATTCTGAAAAAAAAAAAAAATTAATATCGAGTCACGTTTAGAGGTTTATTATTTACATTTTTTTTATTTCTTGTAGGATTTGGTGTAGCTTGCTAGATTAATTTAGTTATTTCTACAATAATATCATAGATTCCTTCAAAAGTTTCGCTTCAGAATGTTGATCTCTTATGTTACATATGATACCACACTTACTTTGACTTTTTTTTAACAATTCTTTTAATGTATTTATCACTATACACAAATGTATACTTGAAATTAATTCTTATATGAAATAATTGAAATATCAAGAAGTGAAATACTATAAATTTTTAAAATCTTCATTATGCCATCATTATCAATTTGGAATAAATTTTTCAGCCCCGTTCCCAACCCTTCCAAACTATCTATCATCCAAAACTTCTATTTTTTAATTTCATAATAAGTAAAGTTATTTTATTTTTTATTTCTTTACTAACTCTATTACTAAGAATTATTGCGGTTTACTTCGCATAGTCAATGTATTGAAAATAATATTCATAGAAACTATTACCAAATAATTTTAAAATCATATCTATTTATTTAATAATGTACAAATAATATGAACAAAATAATATGTAGCAAAAGTATAAAAAAAGTATTTATAAATTAATCAAACAAAATAGAATGTTAGTAAAGAATAAGTAAATGAAAATGTAATTACTGCACATTTATGATAAATAGATTTTTTTTTTATTCTACTTTTTTCTAATATCATTAATTTAGTAGGTAGAATTTGTCAAACATATGCAAATAGAGAGGCTCATTTTTATTAGCAATATAGTGGATCAAAACTGCTTAAAAGTATATCTGAGGGGTCATTTTGAACCTGCTCTCAAACATAAGAGATCACTTTTTATTTCATCTCAAATTTTAAATAGTGTTTTTCACCAAATTTTGTCAAAATGACTTTTGTAAAAGATGAAGCAAAGTTAAAATGACATTTGTGTAACAAAATAAAGAATAATAACTTTTGAGTAAAGAATACAAAGTTGGATGACTACCCATAAAATTTACTCTTGATTGTTTCCTTCTCGTACTAACAATAACCCCATCCTTCCACCCCCATGCCCTACCCCACCCTCATATATATATATATATATATATATATATATATATATATATATATATACATATATTATATTTGTTTCAGTTTATACGTCTTTTTATTCAATATGTTTGAAAAAATATTACTTTTTATAGTATTCCAGTAACGATTTAAATCCAAGACCCTATATCACTACTAAAAAAATCTGAAAAACCGACCACACTTTGTGGTCAGAAAAACCCGACCACTAGTGGTTGGTTTTTTAAAAAAAAAATTCTTTTTTAAAAGCGACCACATGTGGTCGCTTTTATATTTAAAAAAATCAAAATAATTATTTTAATAATTTTTATATTAATTATTATTTATTTTACAAATAAAAATTAAAACAATCAACAAAACCGACCGCTTGTGGTCGGATTTTTCTAAAAAATATAATTGAAAACTATTTTTAAAAACCGACTACTTGTGGTCGATTTTTAGAAAGTCTTTTTTAATTTATTTTTTAAAAAAAACGATCACTTGTGGTCGATTTTTAATTTTAAAAAATAAATATAATTTTAAAAAAACGACCATTTGTGGTCGGTTTTTAAAAAGTATTTTTTAGTTTATTCTTAAAATAATTGACCATTAGTGGTCGATTTTTAATTTAAAAAAAAATATTTTTAAAAAACCAACCACTTGTGGTCGGTTTTTTATTAAAATAAAAATAAATAATTTTTAAAAACCGACCACTTGTGGTCGGTTCTTTAATTAAAATAAAAAATAATAATTTTTAAAAAATTGACCACTTGTGGTAGATTTTTTAACTAAAAAAAATTAAAAAGTAAATAATTTTTAGAAACAAATAATTATATATATGTAATCAAATATATATATTATTTTCATTAAAATTAATGATATATATAATCTAATATATATATATATATATATATAATTTTTTAAA
>NC_061113.1:230950839-231060415 GCF_002878395.1 Capsicum annuum
TATATATATATATATCATGTAGTGATCGATTGATGAGCGATGTAGTCAAAACCTAGTAGAATATAATTAAGCTAATTAAATATAATTAATAGATCACTCATCAGAGTATGTATATGAAACACGTCGCATTATATTATTGGATAATATACCCGTGTACGTATGTGATATATATATGTAGTATGTATTTAGAACTTGATATAGTCGATATATAGTACGTATTTAGAACTTGATATAGTCGATAGTGTGTGTATGTGTATGTATGTATAGGTATATATATAGTATATACATATTATATAGTGAGGTATTTTAATGACATAATCTAATCTAATCTATAATTCATCTGAGTATTTGTGATATACGTTGTATATTATTATGGGGTAGTAAAATAGTGTATGTGATGTTTATAGTACGTATTTGAAAACTGATAGACATTGAATATATGTATATCTTGTGTAGTGACATATGCAGTAATCAAAATTAAAGCAAGATAACTGGATCTATATATCAAAATATTTTGAATGATACGTTGCTATATCATTTATTGACAAAGCTGTGGAGGAAGGCTTCATCAGTACCAATGCTCACCAAATCATTGTATCTACACCAACAGTAACAGAGCTTGTAGAGAAACTCGAGGAAGATGTTCCTTGTCATGAAAGAGTTGCTTCGAAGTTGAACTGGGAGATAGAGCAGCATCTTGGCTACCCTCAAGCACAAGAAATTGGGCGATGATTAAAAAAGGGGATTTGGAAGCATATAATTTCTTTGTTTTTTGGCGAGTTAGAATGGAAAGAAATATAAGGGTGTTTGCAAGCATATAATTTCAAACGATTTCTCTGTTTTCCCTCATTATTCGTAAACATGCACATTCATAATTATTATACAAAATACATTATCTATTATTTTATTATTTTTTCATAAACATGCACATTCACAATTATTATACAAAATACATTATCTATTATTAGTGAAATAACGGGCATTTTTAAAATTTGTGTATTTTCTAACTCAATTGTGCCAATCCATAACAATTTTAAATTAATTTTACCCGATTTATTATAATTCTAGCCAAATTGTATCTAATTAGACTCAATTTATTTACCCTTTAACCCAATTTTATCCAAGTTCTTATAATTTTAGTCTGTTTTATTTAATTTATTACAATTGTAGCCAATTTATTACAATCATAGTCAATTTGTGATTAAATTTTTAAATTTTAGTCAAATCCTAATTAAATTCTCAACCTCTAGATCTCAACCGTCGATTAAAAACCGATCTAACAACTGTTGATGCCCAATTTTGACCTCCCGGTACTACATTTAGGCTGCTATTTTAGCAAAATTATTAATTTTTAAATGTTAGTATTTTTACACATTTTTTCTTGCATCAAACAGATTTTTGACGTGTCACATTCATTATTTAAAATGTACAAATTATTTTACGTAACATTAATTTTACATTAATGTCTCATTATTTTTTTCGTCATTATTACAATAGCAGTCTAAGTCAATTCAATTACCTCCAATTTATTTAAATTCTAGTCAACCTTATACTTAATTTGATTTCAATTCTAGCCAATTTTCAATTTTAAAATAATTTTTATCCCCTTCTCAATTTCAATCACAACCATTGATCTCATCCGATCAATGAATGAGATCGAATCCACAATCTATCACCCTTTTAAATAAAATAAATCATAATCCCTCATCTTTAACTAAAACAGCCGCAAAGGCTCTCTTTATCTCTCTTCTCTCTTTTCCTCTCTCTAAACCCAACCTCTAAACCCCCGACGATCGTAACACCATCACCACTCGCTCTCTCCATAGCCGCCGTCTCCACAGCCGACAGACGCCATAACACCATCGCCACCAACCGTCGCGAACCCAGCCTGCAAAACCACTATCTCCTGTCGCCATCGCTATCAACACCGGCGAAGCCAGCCTCCAACTACTGCAATTTTAGCCGCCGACACAGCCTTAAGCGCCACCAGTCGTTGCTTAAGCAGCATGCAGCTGTCGGCGAACCCCTTCACCACAATAACGGTATCAATCGCCTCGTTCGTCGAAAAATAATGGATTCTTAAGAATCCATTTCAGGTTTGATTTCGAATGAACAATGTTAATTTTCTTCTACTCCCTTTTCCCCTCTCCTTTGACAGATTCGTAGACCTTAAATTGATAAGACTCGGTTAAGATCTTATGCGATTTCTTGTGATTAGAGTTTTTGTTTTGCTTAAAATATCATTCGTGAAAATGCATCTTTTATAAAAATTTAGGCATGCAGCTTATAACTTTGATTCTAAAAATTTAATCTAGTTGATTGAGTTAGTAGATTTATCCTGTTGATATGCTGCAAATTTGCCCATCTTTGTATCTTTGTTAACAGAATGTTAGGCTAATTATGTGTCTAGTTATAGGAGTATTCATGTTGCTGGACGTGTTGGTGTATTGATTTTAGTGGAGAGTTAGGTTAATTAGGTGTAAAAGTCGACAAGTGTGGTAATCATTGGAAATTATTAATAGATTCAGGTAGTATGAGTAATTAAAGCTTATATGCTCTAGTTAATGGTGTTTTTCTCTTGGGTTGGTGCATATTTGCACAACTTCAACTTTAGTTTAGTATTTTTCTTATAATCTTTCTGTTGTGATTTAAGTTTCGATATGGTATATGCACTTAAATATTAAATACATTATATGGTACAAATATTGTGAGATTTAAGAAACTGGAAGAAGATTAAGCCTTAGACTTAAACTTGAAATTTAAAAGAATACATGAGGTTTGGCCTATAAGAAAGGAAAGGCTTTTGCGAATTAGCTTGGTTATCTTGGATTCTTCGGTTGAGGTAGGTTATGATTTAATTGAAAAAGTGAAGTGAGTTAGTGAGTCGAAAATGTTTTAAGTGTATTACTTGAAAGGTGGACTTGTGTTTTGAATATAGTTAAGTGTGGTCACTTGAGAAGTGAGTTAGTGGGTCGAAAATGTTTAAGTGTAGGTACTTGAAATGTGGACTTGTGTTTTCAATATAGTTAAGTGTGGTCTCTTGAGAAGTGAGTTAGTGACTTCAAAATGTTTAATTGTAGTTACTTGAAAGTTGGACTTGTATTTTGAATATAGTTAAGTGTGTTCACTTGAGAAATGAGTTAGTGACTTAAAAATGTTTAAGTGTAGGTACTTGAAATTTAAACTTGTGTTTTGAATTTAATTAAGTGTGGTCACTTGAGAAGTGCATTAGTGAGTCGAAAATGTTTTAAGTGTAGTTACTTGAAAGGTGGACTTGTGTTTTGAATATAGTTAAGTGTGGTCACTTGAGAAGCGAATTAGCGACTTCAAAATGTTTAAGTGTAGGTAACTTGTGAAGTGAATTAGTGACTTAGAAATGTGAACTTTTCATTTTGAATTTAGTTTAGTTTGGTAACTTGTGAAGTTACTTGAAAATGTTTAGGTGTAGGTACTTGAAATGTGAACTTTTCATTTTGAATTAAGTTTAGTTTGGTAACTTGTGAAGTGAATTAGTGACTTGAAATATTTAGGTGTAGCTACTTGAAATGTGAAACTTTCATTTTGAATTTAGTTTAGTTTGGTAACTTGTGAAATGACTTGAAAATGTTTAAGTGTAGGTACTTGAAATCTAAACTTTTCATTTTAAATTTAGTTTAGTTTGGTAACTTGGGAAGTGACTTGAAAATGTTTAGGTGTAGGTACTTGAAATATGAACTTTTCATTTTTAATTTAGTTTAGTTTGGTAACTTGTGAAGTGAGTTAGTGACTTGAAATGTTTAGGTGTAGGTACTTGAAATGTGAACTTTTTATTTTGAATTTAGTTTAGATTGGTAACTTGAAAATGTTTAGGCACTTGAATTATATATTAGTGACTTTTAGTTTGAAATTAGGTACTTGAAATATGAACTTGCGTTTTGATTTTAGCAAACTGTAGTCACTTGACAAGTGAATTAGTTACTTCAAAATGTTTAAGTATAGGTACTTGAAACGTGAACTTTTCATTTTGAATTAAGTTTAGTTTGGAACTTGTTAAGTGAATTAGTGACTTGAAAATATTTAGGTGTAGGTATTTAAAATATGAACTTTTGTGACTTGAACTAATTATTTGAATGTGATTGATTGTGTAGATGGAACCTGATTATAGCTGGATATATCAACGAAATATTGATAATAGAACGGGTGAGGCTGAGAATGAAGATGTGGATGATGAGTTGTAGTTTTTAATCTTTTGTATGTTTTATAGTTTGGATTTGTAACCTCAATAAATTTTGTAAATAATTTGATTTTTAATATTTGTATTCTTATGGTGGTTGGTTCATTGTATATTAAATGATTGGTGGGTTGTATTGTATATAATTTGATTTGATTTTCAATGATTGGTGGGCTGTATTATAAATAATTTGATTTTTAATGTTTGTATTTTGGAAATTTTTAATATTTTTTTTTACAAAATTATCAAAAAAATCGAACACATATGGTCGTTTTTTTTGAATATTTTTACAAAAAACCGACCACATGTGGTCCCTTTTTTTGAATTTTTTGTGGTCTTTTATAAATTAATTAATTATTTTAAAGAAAACCGACCACTGCTGGTCGGTTTTTATTAAAATTAATAAAATGAATTTTATATAAAAAAAATCACTTGTGGTCGGTTTTTTTTTTTCCTAATTTTTTTAAATTTAAATAAAATAATAATGAATTTTAAAAATGAATATATATTTTTTAAAAAAATAACCCCACGTGGTCGGTTTTTAAAAAGCTACCGCTACTTTTTCGACCAAAAATTTTGGTCGATTTTGTGGTCGGAAAATGGGAAAAACCGACCACTTGTGGTCGATTTTCTCCTTTTTTTAGTAGTATATAATTAAGACTATAAAATTCAAAAGAAATTTAATATATTATACATTACAAAACTTACAAATTTATTTTACTTTCTTAATTGTGATCGGTGAAACAAAAATACATAAATTAAAAGAAAGCTAGTAAATTATTTTCAAGAAAATATTTATTTTCCTTAAAAAAAACATTTTCCTTCGAGCCAAACACAGCCTTAAATTTATCTTAGTTTCCCTTAGGCTTTATCGAAGGGGTCCAAAGATTACTATTTTTAGTGGTCATCTTTTCAATGAGCAGTACCTTTCTTTCACTTGAGTTAGGAGAACGTCAAGATTAATTTCTCCCACACGTTGGATTTTGAAGAATTAGTCTACGTCGATTTATGTTTACTTGTTATATTTGATTTAATACATCGATTAAAAAAATAATGATTGATAATTTGATGTGATCACTATACTGATTTAGGAAATAATTAATCAATATTAAGTGTAAAATATTTTCGTGATATGTTAATAGTAACAAGTAAAACTAAAAAAAGTATTTTTGAAATAGTCGATAAGTAAAAGTGAATGAAGCGAGTATCTCATTTGAATGACAGATACTTTTGGTATTTATTTGTTTTCTTTTATGGGATTATAATTAGTATGAAAAAAAAGGATTTTTTTTCAATATAAATAATGGAGAGATATTTATCGGTGCCTAATATTTTATACCAGACTAATTCTAATTAAGTAATTTAATAAAGTTAAATATATATTAAATTAGTTAGTTATGACTTAAATGATAGTTGTACATATCTAACATATAATAATTAATCTGTTGATTTAGTATAAATATAATAATTAATGTATACATTTTTCATTTCGTCGAAATCTCATCTCTTGTGTTGCAATACTGATTCTTTTGGACAATTCATAACGACATTTTTTTTTTGGTTCCCAAGATATCCCCACAGTCGGTAATTGTGAGACTAACTCTCCGTTCCTCGGTCAGCGCTTTTTGTGGTAGGAAATTGGCCACAGAATTTGCTCCATTCGCCAGAGGCAGGGATCGAACCCCCGACCTCTTGCTTAAGAGACATAGCGCTGAACCACTATGCCAACTCTAGTGGTTAATTCATAACGATATTAGTTCTATCACTAAGAAGACTGAAATTTATCTTTACAAAGGACTTCATAAAACTTTCATTTTAATTTACATTTCGCTTCTCCTCGGACATATTTACTGAATTTTCTTTTTGTAGGAATGAGTTTATTTTTAGGGAAAAAGGATAAATTTATTTCTGTAATTTGAAAAAATCGATTAAATATATTTTTTATCAGATTTTGAAGCTAAATTCATTCTTGATATCATACTTTGAATCCAAATTTATCTTATTTGTTAAAAAAAAAAAGTTTCACATATATTATTTCTTTAAAAGATTAACTTAATTAACATTAACTAACTAGATTAACTTAATTAACATTAACTAACTCATTTTTTAAAAACTAAAACATATTCAAACCTAATCTATCCTTTATTTTTTTACTAGATATTTTAAATTTACTAAAATAAATAAGTAACAAAATTAATTTTGAATGTAAAAGTCAATTAAATAATAAACTTGATTTACTTTAAATATTTAGTTGCAACTAATTAAGATAAAATTATTATATTATTAAATTCTAGGTGGGAATACATTGGGTATGTATTTGTTGTTGTTGTATTATATTATTAAATTATTTAAATTTACATAATTTAAATTAATTCTATGCAAAGTTGAGGACAATCTTGTAAATAAATAGATTAAATTGGACATTTTTTAAGGACATAATTTGTAATTAAATAAAAAACTATGAACATGTTTTAAAGTTATTAATCAGGTAAAACTAACACAATACAAAAGTTAAATTCTTTAAGCAGTTTTTTTTTATGAAAAGATTAAAATATCCTCAAAATTGATTTTAATGTCCGCTTGCAGACATCTTGAAGATCCTCTACTATAATATAATATTCCTCCATTTAAAAACGAATGACATATTTTTTTTTAATCTGTTTAAAAAATAATGATTCTTTTCTTTTGTGATAATACTTTAATTTTAAATTTTTACATGACATGTTTAGGATCATAAAATTAAAGAATATTTTGATATATATCACATAACTTTAATTTAAGGTCACAAAATTTAATTTTTTTTTTATTTTCTTATATTTTATGTCAAGTCAAAGTAGGTTATTGTTTTTAAAATGAAAATGAAGGCAGTATACTAAGTAATAAAGTGGGGGCGAGAAAAGGTGATTGATGTGACGCATCCCTTTCGTTGTATTGTGGATAGCTAGCCGACGCTTATAACAAAGTCAGCCAAATGTCATAAGCACAACCAAACTCTGTCAACTTTAGTCGTACTAGTATCATGAATATTCTATCGTTTTAGTTTATTTGTTTAATTTTAATTTAATTTATGATTTAAAAGAGGATAAAATCAGTAGGTGTGATATGGCTCGTATCAGTACGGATCCAATGTGAAGAATATTTTTAAATTAATTATTGTGATTTATATATATTTTATGTAATTTTTAAATAATATATATTATACTTTTCGCCTAATTTTATGTGGTATTGATACAATTTTGAGAGTTAACTAAATTTTTTATTTATTTTTAAAAAATATTTTTAATTATTAATTATTGTGATTTGTGGTATTTCTTCTTCTATCTCAATTTATGTGGCAGTAATAATTTTAGATAGTCAACTAATTTTTTTACGTCCTTTTAATTATTTTATGTTGCTAATTATTATGATTTATAATATTTTTACGTAATTCTCAAATATAAAACAGATTAAAAAGAAAAGTAAAATAAAAAAATATAAAAGAAAATATCTAAGCGGACAACACAAACAATCATGTTGATATGCTATCTGTTTATCATCCTTTATAAGTGAGGTAATAAATCACAAATGTCAATTTAAGTGGCACAATGCTTAGATGATCATAATAATTAATTATGTATGATATAATAAAATCACGATTGACGCAGCGAAGCAAACATGCTTTAAATGACTTACAACAACTAATTCGAAGTGATATAGGAAAAATTACTATAAAAAATATTTGTGAAACAAATTTAAGTGAGCCTCATATAAGACGTCAGGTTAATTTAAAACAACAAGAGTTAATTTTATCATTTTTTGTCTATATTACCCTTTTATTAAGTATTATTAATTTTAAATATTGGATGACTTATAATAATTAATTAGGAGAGATATTTAGTAAAAAGTGATATAGCAAAATTACTATAAAAAATATTTGTGAAAAAAATTTAAATGAGCCTCATATAAGTCGTCAAGTTAATTTAAAACATCAAGAGCTAATTTATCGTTTTATGTCTATAGTACTTTTTTTATTAAATATTATTAATTTTTTATACTTAGATGACTTATAATAGTTAATTTGGGGGGAGATATTTAGTAAAAAGTGATATGTGAAAAAAATTATGTGGGTTTCGTATAGGACGTCAAGTTAATTTAAAATATCAAGAGTTAATTTATCATTTTATATCTATTTTACTTTTTTTATTAAATATTATTATTTTTTAATAATTAGATGACTTATAATAATTAATTAGTGGTGATATTTAATAAAATTATGATTGAAGCAGCTAAAACAGACATGTTATAAATGTCTTCTAATAATTAATTAGAGATAATATAGTAAAATCACGGACTGCTATTTTTGTATTAAATATTTTTTTTTAATATATAAATGACGTATAATAATTAATTAGAGATGATATAGTAAAATCACGAAGTAAGCATCCTGAAGCAAGCATGTTGAAACTATAGCTCATTTCTAATATAGTAATAATATACTAGTCAAGTGTACGTGTTTTGTACGTGTGTCTCGTCTAGATAAATATAATTATATATAAAGAAATAAAATTATTAAAAATGGCATTTGAGTTGCAATAAATATTGTATCTATTAAAAAGATAGAATTTAACACTAAAAGTGTTTCATCTTAATCAATAAAATTATACATAAAATGAAAAATTTAATGAATTAAAAATTTTTTGCACATCAAAGAAAAAGATTTAGAGGAAAAGTAAACCACAAAGGAGTATTTGTTGTACATATACGTCATATTAAATTAAAGGGAGAATACCCACGAAAATATCTGAACTTTGACTGGATTACCAGTTGAGCATACTGAACTTTGCGGGTGTCCTATTAACCCCCCTAGACTTTTTTTTTTATATTTTAATGGCATATATCAGCCCACTTTGATAGGTGCGTGTAATCACGCCTCTTGAGCGCGTGAGAGTGATTAAAAACGTTAAAAACTTTTTTTTTGTTAAATAACCCCTCAATTTGCTGACTTTTTAATTTTTTATATTTTTTATTTATTTTTCATTCTTTTTCTTCTCTTTCTTTCTTCAAAACCATAAACACACTCTTAATTCTCACACACTCACTGATATAACTCACCAGCACACACACATGCAAATTGAAAAAAAAATGGAGAGAGTGAGGGTGATTGGAGATTGAAGAAATTGAGAAATCGTGATAGTAGAGTGAAAAATTGAGAAAGAGATTCGAGAAAGAGAGAGAGACGCGAGAGAGAGGTTCAAAGCAGAGAGAAACTCCATTGTTGAATTGAAAATATTTTCATCACACATACACACACCAAATGAATCATCGTCAACAAACTCAATTCAATTACATCAATTTACCCAATTTCAACACACACACACCAAATGGGTATTCTCCAATTGTGATTTATTAGGTATTACAAAGCACACGTGAAAAGTCACATAATTAGGCAATCACAACAACACTTAAAATCAAAGAACAACCAATAACAGATAAAAAGAATTTCAAAGTGCAAAAAAAATACACATACAAATTAAATAGAAAAGTGAAGAGACAAAGATTAATACAATTACTTGGATGCTAACATCAAAAAATAGAATTTACTTAATTTGTTTTCTCTTTTAAGTAAAATTCTTGCCAAAATAATCTACCTATTTTTGTTACTTATTGTTAAAAAAAGACTCACAAATTCGATCAACAAATAACTACTAAAGTAGTATTTTGTTAGTATTAAAGTTCATATCTGGTTAGTTCCTCAAAGGTGAATTAATAATTGAAAATCAATAGTATTTTTAATTATGTTTAAATAAGGAAGGTGAATTAATAATTAAAAATTAATAGTATTTTTAATTATATTTAATATGGAAAGATTAATAACCAAATTTTAATGGGACATCTAAAGTATTACAAAATTATTAAATAATAATTTAGTAAAATGGTAAATGACAATTTCGTTTATTGTGGGGTCTTTTAATGAATGACAAAAAGTTTAAATCACTTTTCTAAGGATCTTCACACTTTTAATATATTGTAGATATAGATTATAGATTCTCTGTTGAAACAGAATTAAGTAATACTGGAATAAATGAATTGAAATGGAGGAAGTAGTATATTGAATTATATTACTACTATTTAGGGGTGTACAGACTAAACCGTCAAGTCAAACCGAACCGACGAACCAAACCAAACCGAGAAAAAAAATCGACTTATGGTTTGTTTGATTGGTTTGGCGTTAGAAAATAAAAACTGACCATTCTTGGTTTGGTTTGGTGTTGACAAAAAAAAGTCAAATCGAACCCGAATCAAACCGCCATAATATATATATATATATATATATATATATAATATTTGAACTTTTTAATACATAAAATATTAATTATAATTTACTTTTTAAATACTTTTTCAACTAGTTTTAGTAATTTTCAATAATTTGAAAGTAGATGTAGATATATATTTAGATTTGGACCTTTAAGTTGTAATATTTTTCCATTAATTGCTAATTAAATGATCCAAAATCCAATATAAACTTGAAACCTAAAGTTTTCATTCTTCATCTCACTTTTTAGTTTCAAG
Source organism: Capsicum annuum (assembly GCF_002878395.1). NCBI lineage: Eukaryota > Viridiplantae > Streptophyta > Magnoliopsida > Solanales > Solanaceae > Capsicum > Capsicum annuum. The sequence continues at coordinate 230,961,599 of NC_061113.1, forward strand.
AGATTTTCCCGCTCCTCACTTTTTCATAATTATGTTTTTTCATTAACATATGAGTGAAAACATATTTGACCTAATCTTCGATCACAATATAATTGTAAAATCTAAATATTGTAATTTTTTTTTTGAAAAAACCAAAAAAATTGAAAAAATTGACTAAAATCTAAACCGAAAAAACCAATTTTATGTTGATTTGATTTGATTTATAGTTTTAATAAATCGACATGATTGATTTTTTTTTTTAAATAAAACTGAACCAACCCGACCTATGTACACAGTACTATGATATGCGAGACTAATGTGTAACTGTTTGTTGAATACAACCATTATTCTTTAATTTTCTAGTAAATAATTTAAATATTCGAATGGTAGTCTGTTTAAATTAAGAATCTGATCATATAATAAAATATTTTTATTAAATGCGATTGAAATTTTAGAAAAGCTTCTGTAAGTGTTTTCAAGCGTCATATGTACGTCACTTATTTACATATATATATATTGAGATAAATGCATATAATTAAAATGGTAACTTATCTACATATTGCTCTCGAGAACATGCGGGAAAAACTTTGTTATGTACTTCCTCTATTCAAAAATAAGTCTCTTTAGCAAAAATTACATTCATTAAGAAATCAACAAAATATATATAATAATTTTCTAAACTATCCCTATTTAATAAATATTTCTTCAGAATTGAACACTATTAATAAAAAGATTCAGCATACCAGTATAGGTGAAAATATATTATAAATTTTTCTTTTAAATTCTTAAGATAACACTTTTATCTTACTAAACTAACACTTATTTTGAGACAATGGAGATAATATTTTTTTTTTCCACAAAGATCTATAATATTTAAAGTGTACATGAAGATTTAGAATAGAATAATGTCCTTTTTACAGCCAGCAAGATTACTACTACTGGTAACAAGGCCAACTGATTTAACTACCTGTCTTTGTGTATAAGTGGATCCCAAGACGCTTTCTTTTAAATGCTTAAGATGAATTGAACCAAAGAAACTTAACCACGAGAAAGCCTTATGCAATGAACATTACTACCCAAAATTATACAAGTACAATTATCAGTTTTTATACACTCTATATAGTTTGTAAGTGTAGAAAATCCATCAAGATTCACTTTGGAGAAAGGGTCAAAATAAGCCTAGAAATAAGCAAACAAAAGAACCAAACTAAACATTGAATGAAGCACCCCGTGTGTTGTCCATAGAAAATTGTATCGAGTAGGTAGACAAAAACAAAAAAAATGACAATCCATAAACAGATCTACAAAATGCAGTGCATATTCCTCACACTTATTATTTGGAGAGTTAAAAATGAGTTTTTCTTTGATTATACTCCCTCCGTTTCATAATAAATTAATTATTAAATTTTGACACACATATTAAGGAAAAAATATTTTAGACATAAATTTAACACAACTTTCCATTTTTATTCCAAAAAAAGAAGAAAAAATTGATCTTGTAATACCTTTTCAAAAGTTAATTGGTTGTCAAATCATAAGGGCAAATTTGGAAAAAAATTCAATAATTCACTTATTTTGAAACATCAATAAATACCCCAACAATTCACTTATTCTGAAACGGAGGGAATAGTATTTTCAATCATCTTTTAAATATACTCTAAATTGATAATATCGTGATTCATACCACTTTTTATGTAATGCATACACTAAAAACATATTTTTAACCGCAATTAGTGGACGCTATAGCTTAAATGTCACTAAATTATGTTTGTAAAGATAATTATTAGTGATTATTATAATTTATTGGTATTGGATTCAATGACAATTAGCTAATATCGGTGAAAGCTTTAACACTCTTTGTTAAAGTATATATTTACTGCCGCTAAAAACCTTTTTTATTGTATTTGTAATGCCTGAATTTACAGTAAGAATTAGATAATGTAATCCTCACACTCTGATTTGTATCACATAAAATGGAAGAAAGGAAGGTTTTTAAGTCAACCGTATTTAAGTTCATATAGTAGGTTGGAGTGCGTCCTTACTAATAGAGAGGAATGTTTTGTTTGTCGATTTATGTGTAGTCGTAGTGTTATGCATGTGTCTTGTCACATCTTATTCGTGGTGTCTTGGGGATGTTTGTGATTTCGGATAGATAGTTCATAGTATTACTCTGTGGGTGTCTTGTTTCTTTTATTATCTAGTGGTATGGTACCATATTTTGTTGTTTGTTTTTATGTTCTCTGCTTGGTATACTGCTATTTGGCATTAGTCGAGGGTCTATCAGAAACAACCTCTCTACTTCATCTGAGATAGTGGTATGAACTGAATACACTTCACTCTCTTCAGACCCTAATTTGTGAGAATACACCGAATATGCTGATGAATTATTTGTTTTGTATATACAAACAACAACAACTAAGTTTTTGAAAAGGTGGAAATGAAGGTGGAAACGTACACATTTTCCACCAAACAAAGGGGATATGGGGTGGTGGGTGATTTTGGAGTGGGCCTTTCTTTGATGGTTGTGTTTCTCTGAGAATGTGTTAATTAGGATGGGTACCCACTAGCAACCTTTACTTTTAAACATTTTCCATGGGCCTGGACCTTTTCTTTTTAGGAAATTTACACATTCTGCCGCTCGTTAAAAATAATTACTAACCTCTAATTATATAGGAGTATTAATTATGTATAACATATGTATATATATATCATGCTGCATTCTATCTAGGGGTGTTCATGGTTTGATTTCTAACCAAATCGAACCACGATCCAAACCAAGTCGATTAAAAAAAATCGATATTTGGTTTGGTTTGGTTTTGAATTTAAAAAAATCGATACTAATTTGATTTGATTTCGTTTTACTCTAAAATAACCGATAAAATAATCAAACTGAACCGATATATATATAATATAATTATTTATGTATTATTCATAAATACAATATAAATATCTATTACATTTTATATTTTAATCATGATTTAACTTTAGTCGTAACACATTAAGTCATTTTTTCATCTAGTTGGTAGTGCCTTATGAGATTCTAGGTGAATTTCACACATTTAATGACAAACGATACTAATTGTGAAAATAATAGTATCTTGTTGTATATTGAAATTTATAGTTGAGATTCATTTAACTATAGACAATCATTAATTTTAACTTTCTTTTTGAACCTTGTTGAGCAAGAAGTTTATGTGTTCACCTTTTGGGGGATTTATCATATCATTTTGTTAAATGTAGTTTTAAAATATTTTTTTAGAAGCGTTCATATGGTGTTGTTCATAGCTTTGTCGAAGTATAACACTCAGTTGACATCTCAGTTTAAGGTTGAGATACAACACTCGGTTAACATTTCATATGTTAGATTGAATTTGTTTTTTTTTTAATTTTCAACTTTTATCATTAGCTAAAATTATAAACCGAAAAAATTGAACCAAACCGAATTAAGCTGACGGTTATTTTTTTGTTTGTTTTGTTTTGGTTTAATTTTAGAAATTTAAAAACCAACTAAGTTGATTTAATTATGATTTTGACCAATAACCGATCCGAATTGACCCATGAACACCCCGAATTCTATCTCGACTTAAAAGTGAAGTAAGCTAATGAGATGGCATGCAGTCATGCACCGAAAGACTTAATAGTACTAAATTATATGCATAGACAATGTGATAAACATATTTTTTTTAAGAGTAAAGACATCTTCCCCCTGAACTTGTCCTCCCAACTCACTTTAACACTTAAACTTAATTTTCGTTTATTTACTCCTTAACATTTTTGAAGTGTATTTATTTCATCCCTAATGCTGACGTGACATTTTTTTTAAAAGGACGCGTTTATTTATTAAAAAAATTATTTTTAGTAATATTATATTAAAATATAATAATTTTTTTTTAAATAGACACTTTTTTCTTCTACTTCTTCAAAACATTATCAACAACAATACCCAAATTTCTTCATTAACAACCTCAAATACATTTTTCACCACTTCTCTCCTTTATTTTTTTTTTCATATTCCTCCTTTAACACCACAAAAAAATAACCATTAAGACACTAAATTAAAAATTTTCCTCCATTAAACACCTATTTGTTAAGGAAATACGAATCGGAATCACCCATTTTCCTCCATTAAACACCCATTTTTCCTCCATTATTAATATTAGCAAGAGAAATAAAACAAAAGAAAGTTCTTAGATCCATTTGTTAAAGAAATGGAAAACAAAAAATGGGATAGTTTCAGTTTCAAAAATGGGATTCAAAAATGGGATAATTTGAATGAAAATTATTCAGTGAAAACTATTTAGAGGAAAATATTAACAAGAAAATTCTAGAAAAATTTTCATCCATTAAACACTCATTTTTCCTCCATTAAACACCATTCAAATTTCTTAGATCCATTTGTCAAAGAAACACCCAACACAATTTTTTTCTCACCTTTCTTAGATTCATTTGTTTGAACAAATTGATAATTAATTGAATTTTTTAAGTGAGTTGAGTTTTCCGGCGAAAATTCACCGAAAAATCTGACAAGTGTGGCTGTGTTGGGGTGGATGGAGGTGGATGAGTGTGTATGCAGGTGGGGCAGTATGGGGGAGAACAGAGTGTGTGTGCAGGTGTGGGGTGGATGGGAGGGAGGCAGGGGAGGGGTAAGACTGGGGGTTACGAAGAAGATGGAAAATGGGGGGTGGGGTTTTTGTTTTAATTTAAACTATTTTTTATATATTTAAAAATATGTATATATATAAAATATTTATATATATTTATATATATAAATAATTAAAAAAATACTTTATTTACGTGGCTCCGACGTGGCGGTGATGTGGCGCTAACGTGTCAGCGAGTGTGATGCACTCTTCATTATGAAAGTGGTATTATATATTAAGGGGTGAAAGTAATTAACTTTAAAGATGTTAAGAGGGTAAATAAACATAAGTTAAGTTTAAGTGCTAAAGTGAGTTGAGAGGACAAATTCAGAAGAGAAAAGATGTCTTTTCTCTTTTTTTAACTAAGTAACTTATAAAGTAATTAAAAGTAGATAAACATTGATAAGTAACCTGATTAAGACAATAGGCGTGCGAATTCTGGATTTAAAATTGATATATGAATTTTTATAGCGATCTCAAGTAAATATAGATGGAATGATAATTAGGTTTACAGTCAAATATTTGGGACAGTATAAAAATCACCAATTTCAATAAGATAATAAAATAATATATTTTCGAAAGGCCCATATATAAATATATAATCTCGCTAAGATTATAAAATAATAATTTCTTAAAATTACAAAAATATCTAAGACGGTTTAATGAAATATGATTTTTGTATTTTTTGATTAAAATTTAAATGTAGTTGAAGCTCATCCCTAACTTTTCTTATTGCATCCAAAAATTCCGTTGTTGTGTTCTCAAACTGCACCAAAAAGTTATGAAGAGTTTTAGGCGCGATAAGTGCTTCCTTACGTGTAACTGATTCCAATGATATTGTATCATCTTCAACTTCATCATCAACATTATTTTCTCTGATGATATACACAATTAATTAACCTTCATTGAATCTCGAAAACACTCTTTGAATTAATAAATATTAATTTTTAGATTAAATAATACCTTTACAAAACAAAACAATAATATTTCATGGTCTCGACAACATTAATTTATAAAATTTCTACTGTATTATTAATTATTTAACACATAACAATTATTCACCCCATAAACAACCCCATCCCTTTTACATAAACCCCACATAATTAAGTCGTACATAAAAATGTATATTTTTCTCCGTCCTAATTTACGAGGCACATTTTTTTTTATTCGGTTTCAAACAAACTTTATATTTTTATTTTTATAGATAGAAACAATTTAACTATTAAATTCTCATTTTATCCTTAATAAAGTGAATTATAGCCGATCTTAAATGGTTAAAGTTTGTTTTAGACCATATATTTTAACGTCTTTCTTGTATTGCTTAACATTTGTATGAAGTCAGTCAGTGGCGCATAAATTAGAATGTAGAAAGTGCAACTTAATCCAATTGTAAAGCTACTATACATGGAGTATTAATCAAAGACAAGACTGTAAAATGAACAAAAAAGAGCAGACAACAAGCTGATGATTTATGTTCAGAAAATATAATAATACAATAGAGTTAATATATAAAAATATCCTAAATTTGACACTAAATTATAATTTTGATCTTAAACTTTGATAGTGCATAAATAGAACCTTTAACTATTCAAAACCTGAACAAATATGACCTCCGATTTTGCAACCTCATGAGTGAGTCTCACTCGCGCCTACGTGGAAAGGTAATCCAATCACACGGTGCCACGTTGTTAAAAGGGCTGACTTGGAGAGAGGTCATATTTGTGCAGTTTTGAATAGTTAAAGGTCATATTTGTGCACTGATAAAGTTTTACTTTTTGTGTTAAAACGACGTCATTTTTTTTAAATTATTATTATTGTTATTGTTATTATTATTATTATAATTTTTTATTTATTTCTATAGTAGCAGCACCTAATTTTTTTTAATTTAAAATTATTATTATTATTATTTTATTTATTTCTATAGCAGCAACACCTAGCTTTTTTTTAATTAAAAAAAACAGCCACTAGCAGGGATCGAACCCTCATAATAGGCTGAAGGAAGTGCCGAAGAAGAGCAAATAACACCACTGGGCTATCTAAGTGTCTTGTTTCATATGGTTCAACATTAGTATACGTACATAAATATACATTTTCTATCTTATATATATACGACGTAATTTTTTTACCGAGGGGGTTAGGGTGAACCCCATGGCAACCACGTAGGTCCGCCCCTCGTTAATTTAATAACGTTTTAATAACGTTAATTTAATAACATTTTAATTATGTTAATTTGATAACGTTAATTTAATATACTACTACTACTATCCTTAATAACATTAATTTAATAACGTTTTATTAAAACTATTATTTTTTTATTATTAGTATAGTTTCATCTTTTATTTAATATTTAAATAAATAATATTTAGATATATTATATAACTTAAATTCGTCTCCTGCTTTATAATATATATACATACCTGCTCGATTTTTTCGTATGAGGCTGACCCTCCTAATTAATAAATCTTCAATATTATTTTTTTTCCGCAACGACAAAAGAAATTAGATGCCATTTTCATTTTTGAGCCGAAAATAATGAAAAACTAATAGTGAAGAGTCATTTAAAGGTCATATTTGTGCAGTTTTGAATAGTTAAAGGTCATATTTGTGCACTGTCAAAATTTAAGGTCATATTTATGTATTATGTCCTTAGATTTTAAGTTGGACGCGCCCAATTTTTTGTGTTGAACACGCGTTTTGCCACGTAGGATTGGAGGTCATATTTGTACAGTTTTGAGCAGTTAAAGGTCATATTTATGCATTGTCAAAGTTATATTTTAGCGTCAAGTTTAAGATCATTTTTATGTATTAATTCAATACAATAATATACATACATACATCACTAGAAAAACAAAGGGTAAATTGTAAAACAACAAAAGAGGGCACACTCTTTCTGATAAGAGTGGGGAAACAAACAAATTAAATATTGAGGGACACAACACAACAGATCACTGCAGTGAATGAATGAAGAAAAAATATGAACTGGGCGGTTTGAGCATTATGTATATGTTGAGTAATGACAGTTGACAAACTCCTCTTTCCTTTTTTTTTTTTTAACCTTGGGATTTGAGCTTTTTTCCTGATTACAAAATCTATGGGAAAACCTTTTTTCTTCTTTTTTTGTCCACTGGTGAATTCTTTTTTCCCTCTGTCAATGCAACATGAAAATTTGAAGTACATAAAAACTACACCTTCTGGACCACGCACCTAAAATTGCTGTGGGGACAATATAACTCACTGATCGAAATCAACGGCTTAAAATTATCTACTACGTGCTCCGTTTTAACTTATGATCAGTGATGGAATCAGAATTTTTATTAATGAAATTCAAAATATAAGTACGAAAGGCCAAGGGATTTCAATATCTATTACATATATGTATTGACCGTGAATTTAATGCAATTCTTCGATGACCCCCTTCTGGTAGCTTTGCCCCTACTTATGGCTTTAAATATGTCTATAACATTTGTGTCTTTCTACATGTTTCTCACCGAGGGTAAATTGTAGAGTTTAAAGTTAACTGGTACGTCATTCTTTCAGGAACGGACTAAAAAGAAAAATTGCATGAAATGTAAGTTAGAGAAAGATAGAAAAAGCAGTAAATGAGACAACTGTAATATGTTGTTTTCTACTTTGTCTCTGTGTATGTGTGTGAGAAGTCCTGCTACAGTGGTAACTGATTATGGTAAGCTATTAATTAATAAAGGACCACTCTATTCTGTGTTTCTGTTTGGTTTGGTTTTAAAACATTCAGAGCCATAGGGTGGTCCTTTCTGCATGCAGTTACATATATATATAGATCATTATAATCATAGGTTTAAAGTGTTTTTATGATTACTGACAATGAGCCCCAACTTCTTATCCTGGTACATTTTTCCCAGCACTTGTCTTGGATCTGATGACTTTTTTAAAGGAATAAAGGCCTTTACTAGGAATCGGGTTCATTGTACTTTTGAGTATTTAGAAAAGGTTTTAAATTCATACTGGGCCTGAAGCCCATTCAAGTTTTAAAAGGGAAAAACTGGATCAGAATTCAGATGTGAAAATTCACAACCTTCCGGTCTCAATTTGCTAAAAGCAAAATCAGGATTAGTCGGGCCTCAAAGAAAATGGGATGAAAAACAAAAAAGGAATAGAAATCTCAAACACCCCTTACTAGGAAGATGTACCACCACCACCACCAACATACTCAGTGTAATCCTACAAGTGGAGTATGAGGAGGGTAGTTATCCTTACCTTGGGAGGTGAAGAGGTTATTTCTGACAGATTCTCGGCTCAAAAAAGCAATAGGGGTGAAAAAAACTAAGGCAAAATACTCAACAAGGCAAGACAACATTCTGAAAAAGGAAGAGTAACTACAAAAGAAGTAGTACGATAAACGAAGTACAAACAATAAATAGTAGTAACAAAAATTGAAGAAGAAAGGATATACAAAACAATACTCAATTATCTACTAACCTTCTAACCTAATCCGCGCCCCCAATACTCTTCAACTTACCTCTACCTGTCTTAAAACCATCCGTAGCCAACTCACACACCTCCGCACTAGGCATCCGTACATCTTTTTTCACATGTCCGAACCATCTCAATCTCGCCTCTCGTACCTTGTCTTTAAGATATATACCAGCAGGTCTAATTTTTATACACAAAATGTGTAGTGAAGAATTACTGATATCAAGTGTAACTGTCCAGTAGGAATGGATTAGTACACACTACAACAGTTTATAGAGTCTTGTGTATGATTACATAAATCAAAGGATTAGTCTATTAACTCACATAAAAGAATCTTAAAATTCATATAATGGTGCAAGTCATGTGCAAGCCGGTTGATGAAGCATGGAAAAAATCTGGTCTTGTAATGAAACAGAAAACTCAGCATCTACCACAGAAATGTCACAAGAATTATAGCAACTTTTAAGAGAGAAAATCTCTCCTCTCCCCAATAATGAATGAATTCTTTTGCAAATCCACCTCATAATTATTGGAGTCATAAGGATGAAGAAACAACGAAGAACCACTCCATATAACCAATTACATGACATTTAACCAAAAGTCTTTGTCTATGCATATGCTTGTCATGTCTTAACTTTAATCTTCAAGAAGTTGGCTGCAATAATTGTTCTCTTATTCAGATGTAACAATACTAAGTAAAAATGAGACTTTTCCAAATTCAATTCAACAAGTCTGATATCAATCAAAATGTTAAAATTTCAAGCATAGAAGTTCTGCTTGGATAGGTTAAGGAACTTCCCTCTGGGCAAACATGAGTTACAAAGATCAGAATTTCCTGAGAACACTTTCTCCAGAACCAAGACAAAGCTGTAGATTAACTTGAAGCATTTACATGATGAATCAAATTCTAGCTAATATTTGTACGCAAGATCTTCTCAGCTTGTCATGTATCAGCCACAAAATATCTTTGAAGGTATGAAATGTGAGACTGGATAATTAGATCAAAAACAAGGAATCTGACATTATCATTCTTGTATATCCCTCCATTTAGCCCTTGTGTTTACAAGGCATTGCTGCTATGAGTCAATAGATCAAAAAAATTAGAAACCAAAGCTGGACAAATCAGTTTGGAACCTATCAGGTCAAACAAAGTGCTCTGTTGGATATTCATTTTCATAACCATTATAGTCATAATATAGCCTCTCTCCCTTCCGAATATCTCTGTTTGCGATTAATAGAACTCGGCTTTCACCATTAACGTCAAATCTCACACACTTCACATTCTGCTTCTTCTTCCCTTCACTGCATTAGAAGAAATATGTATCATTAAGAAGTCTCCAAAAGAAAAACCACACGACACCTGTATAAAGCATACTTGAATTTAACACTACGCATGCTTATGTTTAACTCATGCATCCTGGATTATGTGATTGATATAATTGTCATACACAAAGAACCATAAAATAAGTATGATTGTCATAGTAACTTCGAAAAGCACACGTGTTAGATGGAAATGAACTTACGGAGTATGATTGTTTATCCCATTGATGAAACGAGCAATATTACTGCGCTTATCAGGACAAATGACGAGGTCTTTTGATGGATCATTAGTACTTAAAAGAGTCATCATGCTATCTCCATCATCAGCTTCACGGTTATTCAAGTAATCAACATCTCCAACATATTCTGTAATGATTGTCCAGTCTCTTATGAACACATCTGCTTCAACAGTAAATCTGAAAAACGAGAAACATAGATAAATGACGCATTCCATATTGATCATACACAAAAAAAAATCTATAATTTGTAAATACGTAGGAAAGCAACATTTTGATCAAATACATACCCCTCTTTGGGATCAAAAACAACCATGAGTGGTGGCCATTCACCCTGCTTCATCATGTTCTTGCACAAATCTAAAGTGTCTGTATCGTCTTTAGATAATACCTGGAGTTGAATAACAGAAGCCTTAAGATTTGAAACATGGGCAATTCAAAGATCATGCTAAGAAACTTAAACATTTTTTTTTTTTCTCTAAATAAAAAGTCTATCCAAAATTTCTCCTTTTAATATTTTATCTATCTTTTCCACTAAGGGCATACTAAGTTGCTAAATAATATTATTTCTTTGTGAAAATTTTGAGCATCTAAGGGAACGCAATGTATCCATGTAAAACACCCCAGTTCTTTTCATCAAAAAGACTTGGTTATGTGGCAAGCAACATAAAGGATTCCCCTTCAAGTTAATCAGACCATCCTCAATCAAGTTAGTTGAAGTTAGCTAAATAAATCATATGATATTCAGAGGATTCTCCAAGATTTGGCCATTTTATCTCACCATACGATAGGGAAATTCCATTTTTAACTTCTACGAGGTGCTAATGCATCATTTTCTAAGAGTTATATTCAGTAATATCATGCCAGTTTAAATCTAACACATTTGATCAAGCAAAATGTTTAGATATATGTTCTATTTTACCTGCATTCCCTCTCGCTCGAGTGCTGCATTATTAGCTGATCGAGGGGCCATGCCTGGCATATAGGTAAGCTCATTACTGAATTCTGCTCCGGCTGCTAACAAGGCAGTAGCAAGAGATGACATTTGTTCCAATCTGCGGGCAGGATCCTTGATAGGATTGAACGGCAATAACCTTCTTCTCTTCTTTGACATTACCAAGCTACTACTACGTTTTCTCTTTTTCTGGCTATCTGGAAAAAACAACAACCAAATGTAAAAAACACATCAGATCTCAAGTAATAACTCAAAAGAGCAAACAAATAGGATAATTTTATAAAACCATAGTAAAGAATTTACCTTTGCCTGGATTAAGCTCGTTGATTGAACTTGACGGTCTCTGAATCCTGAAAAAATCAACTATCTTTGTTTGTACAAGGGAAAATTCTGCACATTGGAGAAAGAGCATCTTATCAATCACTAATAAATTAGGCAAGAGCAAGCATTGGATACCCCTTATTTCCTTAAAATGTGTAATAGCAAAGACGTTGCATTTTGTTACATATATCAAATTTCGTCATAACCATTCTTGTTTAGAAGAGAAGAATAACACTATTAGTAGAGGACCATTTCACTCCATTTGACCTTTTGGACTCTGTCACTCTATTTGGGATGTTTAAACATTAGAGGTTCTTGACATTTTCTTATTTACAAGTAAAAAATGGCCAATAAAGAGTTGTTTTTTCTGATATGGTAACTGAAATCAATTTCACTCAACACAACAATCTGTCACTCCCTTTACACCTTTCTATTCAGAATAGTAAATTTATTGGGATGTTTGAATACTAGGGATTCTCTTTACATTTTCTTATTAACCAAAACAAGTCCAAGCAACTGGAGTTACTTTGCTGATCTGGATTGCCAAAATCAATTACACAACACAGCAATCACAGATACCAAGAAATGAAATAGATTAACTGCACAATCAACATGAACCAATTAACCCCATATCATCAAACTGGGTCAGATTAAGCAACCAACATCAAACTTCAATTTTGCAATGTAGAAAACAACCAAATAACAAGTTGATTTCTCAAGTAATCACTTTCTTTGTTGAAAAAAATTCGAAACCAACCCAATAACAAGTCTAATTCAAAACAGAAATCAGTGAACTTACTGGGCAGATTTTCGCCGTCGTCATCGCAAGAGGGACAAAACCAGGAGCCTTTGGGTACTGAAGGAAGAATGGGTCTTAAGCAAAACAGATGAAACCCACAGTCGCATTTATCACAAAGCAGAAGCTGAGCTGGGTATCCTCCAGATCCACATTTCTCACATATCGTATCACTAAATGCATCGTCAACAATTAAACTTGATTGCGGCTTATTCCTCATCGCTGTTCTCGCGGGTTTCGGAGCCTGAGTTCTTCTCCTTGATACTAATGTTGTTGTTGATGAAGAACCCATTGAAAATCTGAAAAGTAGTTACAATTAGGTGAATGTGAGAGGAGTAATGGAGAAGAGCAAACGAGTTGAGATTTTAGTAACGCACAAAAAAAGCCCGGGAGAAATTAATTTTCGCGCGTTATTTTACTGTTCGCGGGAAAAGGGAGATTTAGCGCCAAAAAGTGTACTGCATATTACTCCATCCTTTTAAATAAATTACTCATTTCTTTTACTAACTTATTTCTAATTACTTAGTTAAAAACAAAAATAATTTATAATTTTGATAGTCTGAATAAGAGTATATTAAGAAGATTAAATATACACTTATTTAGAAATAAAATTACTCAAGATAGCCCGATCTATTAGGTAGTCCATGCAATAGTGGTTGATGTGATTTGGGGATTGATCTCTGATAATTAGTATTCAGTATCATTAAGGAGTCGTTTGGTAGAATGTATAAGAACAATGCAAAATATGATGTGTTAGTAATGCTTGTGTTAGCTATGCTTATGTTTTTTTTATCCAGTGTTTGGTTTGATGTATTAAAAATAACATAAATTAAATAATTTCTTAATTTTTTTTTTTTTTTTACAAAAATATCCTCCATATATATGTTAGAAAGAATGTGAATTTTTTTCTGTGGGATAATAGTGTCTTTAATCATGTTAATGCATGTATTGAACCCATTGCATTGCTAATACCATGGATTTTGAGGTATTAGTAATACACAATAGAGTGTATAACTATTGCAAACATTAGTTAAAATAGAATGCAAAAGTATACCTAATAAGGTATTAGTAATACATGCATTAGTTTTTTAATACACTCTACCAAACGACCCTAAATGTATAAGATATTTAAAATTATTCATATACATACATACTGACACACACACACAAAAATTTGAATTTCAACAATCTCACATTTGGACGTTAATGCTAATTGAGAACACAAAAAAAGTTTTTCGAAAATCTGAGGTTTTTGAAAAATTACAAAAAAAAAATAAAATAAGACTATATAGCGTCCACAATACTCACATAACCAAAGATAGAAAAACCCATACATCAATCCATCCAGTCTCAATGAGAATACTAAGAACGAACCATAGCATGCATCACACCATCTTAAGGTATGAGCTCTTTCACGTATGCTATAATTTTCATCAACATGGATCAAACATATGTGCTAAGCATATCATATTTCTAATCACGGTGAACAAAGTTACATCTCTTAGAATGACATAATTTCTCAAGTGACATAAAAACTACATCACCCAAGTAGCTTCCAAATGACACTAAAATCATATCACCTTAGGAGAGTCTTCTTGTGCCTTGCATAAGATAATCGAGGCAACAAGTAACAAAACTCAAAGATATCATGAATTTATACAATATTTAATTAGGATAAATAAATAGATAAACATGTTAGTCAATACGTATGCCAAATATCAAACAATACAAGCTTGTACTAAAGGATAAGGAATAAAATTTATTAAAAAAATAATATCTCAGACAACTAATACAAAGTAGCTCTCATTGACTATACCACATCAAAAAATTTCAGCATATACATATTTTGAGCATGTTTCTTGAATACCATAGGCTTAAGATCTTTAGTTAAGGGACCAGCTAGAATAAACTTAACGTTAATATGCTCAATGTATATATCATCTTCTTTTGTCACATCTTTAATCTCAAGGAACTTAAGGATAACATGCTGAGCCTTTTGTTCTCTTGTTATTCTTAGAAAAGAACACAACAAAACTCTTATCAAGAATAAAAGAAGCTTCACCGAGGTCTTTCATATTAAAGTATCTAGATAAAAAAAGTATTTAGTCTCATTTATCAAATTCAAGTCGTTGGTTGCAAGAAGAATGTCATCAACATAGAGAACCAAAATAATGAAATTACCCCTGAATAATTTGATACAAACACACTCATCAAACTTATTTTCAATAAATTTAAAATTTTTAATGATTTCCATCAAATTTTAAGTACCATTGTCGAAAAGCTTCTTTAAACCTATAAATAGATTTATTAAGCTTACACACTAGGTGTTCATTACAAGCGTCCTGAAATCCTTTAGGCTGAATTATATAAACTTCTTCACACAAAGCACCATTAAGGATAGCAATTTTAACCTCTCACTAATGTAATTCTAAATCAAAATGAGCCACAAGAGCTATGACAACTCTAAACGCGTCTTTCGATGAAAAGAGAGAAAATATTTCTTTAAAATTAATACCTTCTTTTAAGTGTAACCTTTAGCAACCAACTTTGCTTTGTAGCGGTCTATATTTTTCTTGGAGTCTCTCTTTGGTTTAAACACTCATTTGTACCCAATAGGTTCAAAACCTACTGGTAATTCAACCGACTCTCACGCTTCATTGTGTTTCATGGAGCACATTTCATCTTTCATTGGCTCGTGACATTTATCAACATACGAAGAGGAAAAGGCTTGAACATGTGATAAAGGATCAGTCAGCTCTTCACCATTACTAAAAGTTTCAGTCAAATAGCAGATCTTCTTTCTCTTTGTGATTTATGGAGTGGAGCTTCATTATGTTCAAGACCTGCAGAAGGATTTATATCATTATTCTCCAAATCTTCCCCTACGTGAATAGGTCGGTTTACTATCTCTTCATGGACAATAGGTATAGGACCAATGACTGTATTCCTTTTCAACACAATTTTCTTGCCACATGCACAATCACAATCACAAACATCGTGCTCAAGAAAATTTGCATTAATGATTCAATGATTCTTGTGTCACACCCAGGAAAACCCTAAAAACTTTAGATTGATCGGATAGCCTATGAAGAAACAACTGGTAGTTTTAGAGTCAGCCTTCTTTTTAGAAGGAGTCTAAATACGAACTTCAGCCGGACATCCCCAAATATGAAAATGGTTCGAGCTAGGTTTGTGGGTTGTTCAGAGTTCATAATGAATTTTAAAAATAGATTTTGTAGGGACTCTATTTAGGATATAGGTTGCAGTTTTTAAAGATTCACCCAAAAGAGACTCAGGCAGGATAGTCCTTGATATCATACTTCGCATAAATTCCATAAGAGTATGATTATGTCTCTTAAACATCATTCTGCTCAGATGTACCTGGCATGATGTATTGAGCTATTTCTTGCCATTCTTGTAAAATAAAGCAAAAGGCCTCATACATTGATTAGATTCATCATATTTTTCATAGTACTTACCCGCACAGTTATATGTTACAATCAGAATGGATTTCTCAAGTTGTTTTCAACTTCAGTTTTGTAAATTTTAAATTTATCAAGTGCTTCAGACTTCTCTTTAAAAGGTATATATAAAAGTATTTGAAAAAATCATCAATAAAAGTAATAAAATATTTGTGATTGTTCAGAATAGACACACAAGATCCGCTAATATCTGTATGGATAATTTTCAAGATATCAGAGCTTCTGGTGAAACCTTTTCTCTTAAATTTGGTCATTTTACCTTTGACACAGTTAACACAAATTTTTTAAAAAATTTCAGTAATAAATAGATAAAATATTTTTCTTTACCAATCAATCTATTCTTTCCTTAGAAATATGATCAAGACACCTATACCATAACAAATAGTTCATTTTACTTACGGTAGACCTTTTGTCGATAACTTTTTCAATATGCTTTGGTTTTGGTGACTTCACTCCTTGTGATTCCATATGATGTTTTAACTCAAAATAATTGAACGATACAAGACATCACTCAAAAAGTCATTACCAATGACATGCGAATTATATAAAATTATAATAAAATCATTACTTAATTGAAATGAGTAGCTCCATTTATCCAAATGTGAAATAACAATAACCCTCTCAATTATAAAATTATTTTTGAAAGATAAAATGATAAGCCCTATGAACTTTACTTTTTCTTTGATTTCATTGCCCACAGTTACATTAATTTCATCCTCTTTTGGCTTTAATGTGCTTACTGGGTCCGAATTTCTTTCTCAAAGGATAGTCAACTTTCTTATGATCTGCTCGTTTTCATTTTCAGCACTTGATTTCTTTCTTAGTTACAGTTCGAAGGCCATTAGAATTATGAGACTGACCTTAGTTACCACCAGGATTATTAGTATTACCACTACGGCCACCTGGATGACAAGACTAATCGTGTTTTTTTTTTGTGAAATCTGACATCTGACAACACATTTGATAATGTTAAGTTTTAATTAATGATCTTGAGTTTGATTTTATTGCAGGAATTTAGGGGGGAAATATTGAAAAGAATCTCTTTTTCAAATACTCAAGGAAGAATCATCTCACAAAATTTTCAAAAGGAAGAAAGATTGTTGGATTAATTAAGGCGTTTGATTCATGGGATTTTCACATCATTATAGTTCTTACTTATATAGATTTTTTCTTTGAATCTTTAATCATTCTTGGAAATTGAGTATCCATTATTTCTTTTCATAAGAAAAATCTTTTGGGCTGCCTTGTGTGACTGTCTTCCAATGGCTAGTAGTAGTTCCAACCACTACTATAAGCATTGGAAGACAAAGTAAGAGATATATATTTATCTCAACCTTCTCTAATTCTTTGCTCTACTTTATTCAAGCATTGTATTCTCTCAAAGTTTACTGTGTACTAAAAAAGAGAGGAGAGAAACACACAGTTGGCAAGACATTATATCAAAGTGAGAAAAAAAAAGTGTGAGACATAGTCAAAAAGCTTGACCCAATCCTTGTACTTTGATTTTATTCACAAAGAACTAGTAGAATCCCTTGCAACCCAAGGAAACTGGAGTAAGACATATTAGAGGTCCCAACTAGTATAAAATAACTAGTGTTATTTACCTTCAACAGTTTATTTCTTGAATTTTCATTACTGCACCAATATTAGACTGTCTATCTAAGAAAGTCGACTGTCTAAAAGAAAAATTAGTAATTCATCCCTCCTCTTATTACTTTCAATTGATATCAAAGTGAGGACTCACAATTGTTTGCTTAACAGTAAGTGAGAAAAGATCATGGCACAAATTGTGGCTGA
The DNA here is from genome assembly GCF_002878395.1 of Capsicum annuum. Taxonomy (NCBI): domain Eukaryota; kingdom Viridiplantae; phylum Streptophyta; class Magnoliopsida; order Solanales; family Solanaceae; genus Capsicum; species Capsicum annuum. The sequence continues at coordinate 230,979,574 of NC_061113.1, forward strand.
AGCTTTATTTTCTGAAGGAACATCCTATACTAGATATCCTTATTTCAATGAGAAACACTTCTCTCATTGAAAAATAAGGATAGAGAGTTTCATTAAATCTTATGATGTCAAAGTTTAGATGGTGATCAAATTTGGTGATCTTCCACTTGTCTCTACAAACAAAGACAAAGATGGAAAGAAACCAAAAAATGGTGAAACATCCACTGATAGCATTCCATTCTTATGGGACTACATTGATGAACAAATGAAGATCATTCAGATCAACTTTAAGGAAAAAATGTGTTGTATAATGCACTCAGTGGTGAAGATTATGAGAAGATATCCTGCCATGAAACTGTCAAAAAAATGCGAGATAAATTGAAAGTGACATATGAAGGAACTGAGAAGGTCAAACAAAATCTTACAAGTTTATTAGTCTATGACTATGAACTTTTCAAGATGAAGGATGGTGAATCCATTGAAGAAACATTTGCTAGATTTGAAAAAATTATTGGAGAACTCAAAACTGCAAGAAAAACCTATCATGTAGTAGATCAGATCACCAGGATTCTCAGAAGTTTGCCTCCTCAGTGGCTTTCTAAGGTTGTGGCTTTTGAAAGTAAGAATTTGAATAAAATGACCGATGATGAAGTCAGAAGAGATCTCATAGCCTTTGAAAAATCTAACTTGAATAAGGAGGATCAACTACAAAATGAAAAGAAGAACAAATATGGCCTTCAAAGCCATAACTGAAGGAAAGAAGATATCCTAGATACAGATAAACTTTCTCTCATCACAAGAACAGTTGTTGAAACTACAAAAAAAATTCAAAAATCAAAGAAAAGGAAAATCAAATTAATCAGAAGGAAAACAATATGTTGATTAGAACATAAATGAAGGTAAGCGTTATAATTATGGTAGATATTGTCATACTGCTTATGATTACCCAAAAGTTAGAAGAGAAACCTTCAAAGGAAATCAAAAGGCTTCAGTTGAAGAACAATTAGATCATGAAAATGACAACATTGGAGACTGTTGCTTCATGTCAATTAGAGAATCTAGCCAGTTAAGAACCAACTCATGTAATGAATGTTCAAAACTTTAAAACTTGCTGGACCTTGCCATAGTTGATCTAAATAAAGCTCATGATGAAAAAAAGCTTTATTAAGAGAAAGAAAAGACTGGAAACTTAAACTTGAAGTTTGTGATATTGAAAAAGATTATTTGCAAGAAGAAGTTGATGATTTAAAAGTCAGAATTTATAGTTTTGAAAAATCTTTCAATCACAGTGTTGTCAGATCAAAATAATTGACTGACACAATAAAGTCAACTGACCAATCTAACATTGGTGTGCATAATAATAAATATTATAACTGTGAAGGATCCCAATGATCAAGTAACTCTAGTAAGTCAACCAAAAGGAGCAATCACTGTCTTAATACCTATTATATCAGATATTATAGTTTTGATAAATATCAAAGGTCGACTAACTCGATTCAATTGACTATGGGACCCAGTCACAGTCAGAATACCTGTTATACATCCACTGATCAATACTATACTTCTTGCTATCATTGTGAGAAGTCTGATCATAAATATTATAATTGTAGATTCATTCTAGAAATCTTGAAAATGGATTTGTAGATCCAAAACTGAGTCAACAAATCCAAAGACTAACCATAAGGGACCAAAGAATACTTGGGTACCTAGAAATAAGTAATACATTTATTTTGTAAAAACTTCACTCAAAGTCTAAAGGAAAGTGGTATCTTGACAGTGGATGCTCAAATCACATGACTGGAAGCAAAAATTTATTTGAAACAATCACTGATTTTGATGGAGGTGACATTAGCTTTGGAGATAATTCTAATGGCAAAGTAATAGGTATTAGTACTATATTCTTTAATAATTCATGTGATATTACTAATGTATATCTGATCAGAAACTTGAGGTATAACCTACTGAGCATCAGTAAACTATGTATTGTTGGATCAGAGGTAAGGTTAAAAAATGATGGGTGCATAATTAAAAAACATGGAAGACAAATTCTTGTTGAAAATAGACACAAAAATGTATATGTTCTAGATTCCATCAAAGATATAGAAGGGCATACATGTCTTACCCCCATCTCTAAGGATTCCTTGAGTTGGGATAGAAAGCTTGGTCATGCTAGCATGGGGCATGTTGAAAGATAAGTCTAGCATGAACTTGTGACTGGTCTTCCAAATTTTGATTTGAAAAAGACTCACATTTGTGATGCTGCCTGTAGACACGTAATTTGGTCTGCCCCAAAAATTAATTTCTACTCATTTACCTCTCCCTACCCTACCCCTTCCTATTTCCCCCCCCCACCTAATTCACCCATTCCCAATAAACCTCTGCATACTCACTCATATTCACGTCCACACACCTCATAATTAACAATACACATATACTCAATACTCACACAACACAGAGAATAGACACACAATTCTTAATACATAGACAATTCACACTATATCACTCATACTCACTAAAAACATACACTGTACTCCATTACATATAAAACTTCTCTATTTTTCCCATAATACGCACCACTGCACACTAGAAAGAGAAAGAGGAAAAGAGATTGAGAACACGCACACACACACATACCGGAGAGAGAGAAAACCCGAGAGAGACGTGAGAGAGAGACAGGAACAGTAAAGAGAAAGGTGTGGGAAATATGAGGAAATTAAGAAAGGAGATATAAATTGAGTGAGAAAGAAAAGGAGAAAGAGAGAGAGAAAGCAGACGGGAGTTTAATTTTTTTGGTGAGTTCTCACCGAAAAATGCTACTATCGCGCAAATCCAGCCCGTGGTTCTCCTATTTTCACCGTCATCTGCTCGCCAGAGCTCTGAAGAAGTAAAAACAATGAAACCCAGTTACTTTCTAACCAAATCACGTCCCACAATCATTCCCGTTCTTTTTCCAATGAATACCACCACCAAAAAATTCATGTAGAGCGGATGAGCTCGACGTTGAGGTTCTGATGGCCGCGATACTTCGATCTTTCATTAGAATAATCAATGAATTTTATTCGGAAGTTCTATTTCTTCTATTCTCTATTTGTTTTATTTCTATTTAATTTAAATGATAGCGATGCTCGATTATTTACCCATGGTTGGTTGCCTGATTTTTGTTAGTTGGTTTGTTTATGTTGGATGAATTTAGATTTGAATAATTGAATGCTTCATTGTTAAAATTGATAATTTGGGGGGAGGGAATTGAAAATTGAAAATTGAAAAAGCAAATATTGGTTTAGTTTTGATCTATTGATTGTGGCTTAGTTTGGAATAACTATCGATCTTGGCTAAGTCCGATAGTATCACGTGTTAGGCCAAAATTAGTAGGAAAATACAAAGTTGGGTAGACAAATTATAGAAATTGATGATCGTGGAATGATGAATTTTTGTGCTTGAGATTGTTTTATGTTGGCGCTTGAAATTGGAAAATGTATTTATTTAGCCGGGGAATGCCCTGAGTTCATTTGTACTTATTCACCAGGGTATGCCCCAAAGTATCTTGTATGCGAAGGATGTTCGTGATCAAGGCCCGAGGCATCAGGTATAGCATAGTTTAGGACGAGTGTAGGTTATTTCAGTACCTTTTTATTTTGAACTGTAATAATTGGATTGGACACTATATTTTTCATTTGGTGACATTGGTTTATGCGTTCTGATAGTGTCATATAGCCAATGCAGTTCACAGAGCGACCGAGGTCAAACCATGGGATCAAGAGATGCCTAACACCTTTCCCTCGATCAACAGAATTCATTAACCAAAATCTCTGTTCGTGGATCAACTTTTTAGAATCAAACCATTTTGACAAGGATTTTCAAAGGTGACTTAGCATACCCGATTTATGCCAAGCGGCGACTCTGAGTTTAAATGTAGACAATCCTTTTCGAAATAAAATTTTATTTTTAGTCACTTAATAATAAAAATCCTTTCAATCGTAAAATCTATTCTTTTTGGTAAAAAAAATGTGTGACAGTTTGGTGGCTCTGATGGGGATTTTTCAGAATTCGAGCTTATTTTCAAGTTGTATCGGTTTAGTTTGACACTATAGGTGTATAGATATTTTGTTTGTTTTATTATTTATGTTATTGTTTTATCATTGTTGGATGTCTACATGCTCCTTGTTTACAGTCTTTCTTTATGTGTTATCGCTTTATATCTAGTATCATTTGCATAACCCAAGTCATTTCTTTCGCAACCAGTCTCGGAGTACACGTTGTGTACATGAACTCTAGTTGAGTTATCCTTATTTTAGAAGGGAGAACCGTCAGATGTATGGAGTAGGTGGAAAGCTCTCGCCTCCACTAATGACCATACATGCCTTCGAACAGCCTTGTTAGTGGACCCCAAACTAGGTCAACATTTAAGGCATGCTTATATACATCATATTGAGACCTAGCGGGATCCACTTGATCCTTTGTAGGAGACTTACCCTTGAAGCATCCCTACGTGCTAATTGTTGCATCCTTGAGGGTAACAGGATTATTTGACGGACTGATCTGGTGAAATCATGTGTTTATGTTGGGAAGAGTTCGTAAATAAAGGAAAAAGAAAAGGAAAAAAAGAGTTCACAGTTTGTAGGAGTTTCTTTTGGAGTTTGTTTTTCACAATCAAAATTCTAAAAGATTTTTTACCTCTTGCGCGTCATTTTATATAAAAAAAAAAGATCAAAAAGGTTTTCTCTTTGTTTCTTTTAACAAGCTTTCATAATTTGAAAATTGAATTTTGTTATTTTAATAGGAGTTTTTTATAAAAGAAAAATGCAAAAAGATGACAGAAGTTTTGTGCATTTCATATAATGAAAATACCAAAAAAAATCATTTCATAGTTGTTGGTGTCAGTTTTATGTGAAGTGTCAAATTAAAAATTCAAAAAAATATTTTATTGGCGTTTTCATCTTTTGTCTTTGGTCGGTTCTCCTAAGTCAAGGTTTAGTTTGTTATTTAATCCTTAATTGTTCAATCTGAACAACTACGCATCCCAGATTCTCCTCTTTCGAGGGTGAGATACGTAGGCAACCCATGGTGGGTTCGAGGATCTTATTTGAAAAAATAAAATTCCAAAAGATTTTCTTCATGCTTTTTTGGATGTTGGTGTTTAGCATACATCTTTGAAAGGTATAGAAAGATTTTCTTTAATAGTCTTAGGTTTAATTTGGGATAAAATTCAAAAAACTATTTTCTGTCAGTATCTTTTGAAAATAATGATTAAAGAAGAAAAAAAGAGATTTTCTGTTCATTTTAGATTAGTTGTATGCTCTTGTTGATTCGTCTGAAACATATAAAAAGATTTTTTTCTTTGATAATTTTAGGTTTCATGAAAAATATTTGTTAAATATCTTTTGAAAACAAAGAAGAATTTCTTTGGTAATAGATTAGTTAAGTCATGCATGTCTCTATATGAAAAATACAAAAAAAAATTCTTTTGATAATCATAGGTTTCATTTCGCATAGGGATTTAAAATAGAAAACTTAAAAAGATTTCCTTTTACTCTAAAATTTTATCAAGATAAAATGAAAGAAAGGAAAAAAGTTTGATTGGCCATTTTTGTTCAAGCTTCACGAACTACGTACACCTGATTCTCCTCTTTCGAGAGTGAGATACGTAGGCACCCTTCTAGGGTTCAGTGATCACACAAAAGAGGAAAAGGAAAAGAGTTTTGAATAAGTGTTGCATTCTAACACATTTGTCACTTTCATTTCTTCAGTCAGTTTAAGGTGGGTGGTTTGTGGCATTTTGGCTTGCCCTCCATATTACATTAAGTCGAAGAGAAAGATAGCTTGGCCAACAAGGAGATTGAGTTTGTTATCGCTGATTAGATGAGGAGTTAGGAGAGTGAGAATTTATGTCCTAATGAAGTGATCTTGAAATTAAGGTGACAAATGATAGGTCAAGCTTGGGCTTATGGGTTGCCTCCTCCCCCATGTTCCAGGGATAATCTAGAAAATCCTTCCAGCTTACCTCCAGTGTCATATGCATAACTTCCCATTTCTGTTGATACGCCACAACCTGTATAAGGGTTTATTTCGGGGAAATACAATACTAACTCTTCCAATATTTATTTCCTATCTCCTTAACATAAAATACCACATACTCGGCTCTACTTACTGGTCATGTTTTTTGCAGTACCATACCTGAAGCTCTTACGTTTGATGTTTATCTATCGATTGTGCCTCTCCACTTTACGAGAGAGCCTGTATCACAGTATTAAATAATGTCGTGCTTTGAAAAGAGAAATAAAAAAGATGATTCAAGATAAATCAATTATGGTACAGAACATTGGTAGTGAAAAAAATCTAGTCAGGTTGACCTGCAGACCATTGGCTAAGATATCAAGCTTAGTAATTGGGAAGACACTCCTCTCCATACTAGGAATGAGTTTCGGTAGTTTGTTTTGTTTTCTTTTCTGTTATCTAAATTATTTCAGGGTTGTAGTTTGGGATCTATCTTGTTTGGTTCCGCTGATTTTTATGTTCAAACCCTTCTATATTTCCTTCAAAATAAAATGTGGGGTCCTTTTTAGTTTTGTCTTATTTTAAGTTGTTTGTTTGTCTTTATTTCCTATTTTAGGTTGATTCTGGTGATATGACATGCTTGTAGAATTTTCAGTCAGATCTTATAATCCAGTTTAATCATAAAATATTAAATCAAAGGGCTAAAGCTAAAAAGAAAGAAAAAATGGGCCTCTGAGAAAATAGGTAGAGTGTTGAGACATTTGTTGACCATGTTAAAGCCTTCTTTGAAAATTAATGCTATTGTTTTGAGAATCACAAAGATAATTTCGTCATTATTAAAAAGCATGTTTCAATTAGATTAAATAGTGAATGCAAGGTTTTCTGTCAAGAAATTTTCTCCACTAAAGTATGTGTCACCCGATGTGAGGTGTACAACAAGTATCAAGTTGTTTGTTTGACATGAGCGGAAGAAGAAGTGACACACATGCTTAGTTAAAGTTAGTGTTGTTAAAATGTCACAAATGATCTTCATCTTTCACTTTCTTATTGCATATTATGTTTTTGCATTTTTATGGATTGATATGACGAAGGCATTTCATTCGACTATCCAAACATCGTGTCATCCTTTGTTCACCTTGTTTGAGATTTAGTTCTATTTTCTTCCATACCCCTTTTTTGGAATCCTCATGGTGTAAGACCCCGCAGAATCCTAGATGTTTGAGTCCTTTAAAGCATGTCCAAAAGAGGTCCCAGACTTAGATAATTTTAGCTAAGTGTTAGGACTTAGTCATTTCTAAAGCCCTCAAACTTTGAGGAATTTATTACGACCTTTCCGACCTCAGAAAGTTAGTCTTTAAGTTGATTCATGATCGGGGAAGTCAATAGTACATCTCGAGTGAGTTTTAAAATTTTTGGACAAGCATAAGGGCATGTTTGAAACTCCAAAATTGGGGCTCAGGACGATTAGCCCGCGACACCCTGCCCAATTCAGTGCTGGAGGGAGCCCATGATGCAAACCGTGGTGCCCTGCCTGAAGTAGCGCTCCAGAGCTTGCGACGCCCTGGCCAGTCTGGTCTGGGTAATTTTTGCAATTTTTTTTCATATTTTTAAGGGCAAATGGGTCATTTTCCTTCACCCAATAGGTCCATAACATGGTTTAAATCCCCAAATAGCATAATTTATCATCCTTTTCACAAAATTCTCTCAAGAACAAGCCCTAGTTTCATCAAGCTCAAGAATCAAGTCTCAAGAACTCACCACAACTCCATGAAATTTACAATCAAGGTATGTTAGGTGTTCATCATTGGGTTTCCTTTAACCCTTGGAGTTCAATAACCTCTTTTAAAACTACAAGTTGATTGCTTTCATGAATTTCATGTTGAATATGATTGTATTCATGATTATAATGTTAATTGAGTTTCTAATCCATGATTTATTATAAGTTTCATGTGAATTAATTAATATATGTGTAGTGTTATGTGGTTGTATGTTAAAATCCCCTTGAATTTGTGAGTTGGGATTGTGATCATAATGCGTGCATGTTGATTATTATTATGTGCATAAAGTATGCTCCCCAAGTATTTGATAAAGTGTTCATGTGAGTTGAAGGGTGAAATCATGACATAATAGTATGTGCACAAGCTTATGCCTCTCAAGTGTTTGACAAAATGTCTAAATGAAAGCATTGTTAACAAACTACTATTGTTATACTATTATGATCATACCATGTTTTACTTTCAATGATATTGAGTCCTGGATATATTCAATATCAAAAACTAGCTGTTACCTAGAATTATAGAAGCTTCAGAATAGTCTTTGTGATGTCACGTAAGGTATTACTCAGTCAGTTACAGAATTCAGTGTATTCAGTCAGTTAACAGAACTCAGTGAACTCAGTCTAGTTTAGTTAGTTAGCACGAGCAGTAATAGTTCAGTCAAGCCTAGTACAGTCTAGAAATTAGTTCAGTGTCTATCCAGTTGGGAGTAGGAATCAGCACCGAGTGAACCTAGGAATGGGGGCATTCCTACCAGTAGAGGGTTTGACCCTTAGTAGCAATCCCTATATTACAGAATTACATAGCTAGTGTTGGTTGAGATATATTCATGCCAGATAAGGGTTGATACATCTCGTACGAGTTTTCCTTCCAGTGAGGGTTGAAGAAATGTCTTCCTGCCAGATAGGGTTAACTCACAACCATTATTAGTATCCCTTGGCATGGTGCTAACACCCTTTTAACTGGGGTCACAGGTTGGACCGCAACTCAGTTTATAATCGGGGTATGTCGGTTAGATGAACACTCCCACAGTTACAGTTTTAGCTTTATACTCAGTATAAAACCTCAGATCAGTTTTCAGAATTAGGACTGTCAGACACAGTCATCCAGCTCAGTATAGAACTCAGTTAGTTCTAATGAATTAGGACTTTCAGAATAGTCACCCAGCTTCTAGTATCTTAGTTATCAGTACTCAACATTCAGTTCAGTATAATCTCAGTCATAGTATATATATATAGATGTATGTATAGTAATGCATCATTAGTATTTTCAGTAGTCCAGTTATACATATACTCTCATCCAGTAATATTTATATTATTCAGTCAGTTATTGTTCATGCATATGAACCCTTGTAAATCAGCCTACCTCACTTAGCATACCAGTACATTTAAAGTACTGACACATACTCTTTCTTTTGGCTATGATGTCTTATATCATAAGTTCAGATGCACGGGCTCCTGACTGTACTTAGCAGCTCAGGTTATCAGTGGCAGATATAGTAGTGAGTCCTCATAGTTCGAGGATAAAGTTATCATTTTAGTATTTCAGTATATTTCAGTTTTCAGAGTTAGTTGGGATTTGTTCCATCAACTCCATCTTTAGACAGTTAGAGGCTTTTGGACAAGATTGTTTCATACAAATATTTAGTTTTTAGTATTTATTTATTAGTATTTGATTTAGTTATGAACCTTATGAAAAGTTCAGCCTAGTTTCTGCATTATTATAGTATTATTATTCAGTGTTCACAACAGGTACTAGTCATGGGTTATCTTGTGGTCCTTCAGGACACCGTGTGGCATCCGAGGTCCAGACTCGAGGCGTTACAAACTTGGTGTAACGCCCCAAATCTAGTAACTGGAACGTTACATGATGCTCATGACCCCAAAGGACCACAAGCTAACCTATGACTGATATCTGTATCTGTATACTGCATACATACTGTATAATGTAGAAATATGATCTGAAAGGTCATAAGGTTCAAAACTGTAATATAAGATCTGATAAATCATAACATATGGATGGGGTATGAAATACCCTAAAGAAAACTAAAATAAGCTATCTGAACATACTATAGTCTGAAAAGCCTTTAAACATAACAATCTGAATAAGGAGTTGTGGGACATGTCCCCAACTAACTCCAACTAATAAAATAATTAACGAGATAATAAAATGATGATCGTGTCCTCAAAAGATGAGGACTCACTTCTAACTCTGACTGCTGAGACTGGAATCTACTGATGCTCTAGAACTCGTGTCTCTGAACCTATGGTATACGACACCATAGTGCAAATGCGTCAGTACTTTGAATGTACTGGTATAGATGTGAGGTAAGCTAAATGCATGGGGTTCATATGCATGAACAAATATAATAACAGACTGACTATCATGAGTGTGAGAGTACATGCATGAGACCTAAAAATTGACACTGATACCATGATAACATGATTACTGAATTTGAATACTGATAGTATGACATACTAATAACTGATATAACTAATAACATGGGTGACTGTACCTGATAGTCCCAAATCTTATGGAACTAACTGAGTTTCGTACTGTATCTGAGTTGATTGTATCTGAAAGTCCTAAATTCTGAAGAACTATCTGAGTTATTTTACTGAGACTGATACTGAGACTGTGGGAGGTAGTCATCTAACCGACATGCCCCAAATAATACATTATAACTGAATTGGGGTCCAATCTATGCCCTGATTGGAAGGGTGTCAATACCGCGCCACTGGTAAGGACAACATGTGAGTGACCTTAATAGAACAGGTAACTCTAGTAAGAACGGTGGGAACCCTAATATAGTAGGCTAAGCCACCTCATCTATCCTCATATAGCAGGCTATGATGTCTCAACCTATGTTGGCTACATAGTTCTGGAACGCAAGGATTGCTTCTAAGAATCACACCCTTATATAACAGGTGAGTTCCTATCCTTGGGCTCACTCGGTGCTAATTCCTACTCCCATCTGAATAGACACTGAACATGATTAACTAAACTGATTGGACTGAGTTACTGAATTTTATTGACTGACGAAAATACTATTGATATCTGATAACTGACAGAGTTCACGAGATCATGGAGATTTTCTGAGTCATAAGACTGTCTGAAGTCTAAGGAACATAGCTTGACTGAGAGTATCATGAAAACATGACATGGATCTAGGCACACAACTAATATTTTGGGTACAAGTACCCCTAGAACTCGATAGAAGGAAACTGACAAAGCATGACTTGCTTGAATACATACTAATCACCATAATGCATTTACTAAAGTATTTCATCAAACATGTGATAGGCGTAAGCTTGTACATACATGGGGATTTCATGACAACATGCTAGTTAGGCACTTTTCCTTCATTTAGGCATTAAGTCAAACATATTATAGGCATGGTACATGTAAACATCATTGTACAACAATTAAACATCATGGTCACATTCTAATTTCATCATTCAAGGGTTTAGTCATAGGTTTACATTAATCTATCTCTATAATAATTAAACCCAAATAGAAATTATCACCCAACATGGAGTAAAATTTAATTTCTAATTTATCAATGTGAATAAAAACAACCCAATCATGAAATCATAAAGAAAATCCATAACTTGAAGTTGGAAAAGGGATTCTTGGACTTCATGGACGAAAGGAGTCCATGAATGAACACTATGCATACCTGGGTTAAGATTCTTGATGTTCATGAACTTGAAGACTTGGAAATACCTTAGTTCTTGAAGAAGATTGGATTTTGTTCTTGGAGATTAATGTTAGAGAGAAACCCTAATATTGGTTGTGAATTAATAATGAACCAAATGGCTGAAAGCAGATATAATTAGGTATATATATAGGTGGATGGTAAATGACCAAAATACCCTTTTAAAAATGGCTTAATTTTTTGAATCAAGACCTACGATGGCTTGTACGACGGTCCGTCGCCAGAGCGACGGTCCGTCGTTTCGACCGTCGTACGTGGACTAAGAAAGGGGCTTACTACCTAAGTAGCGATGTCCTGGGCGACGGTCTGTCAACCTACTCATCGCACCTTATCCAAAAGGTGGCCTTACTATTTCCCTTATGACGGCATAGGGCAATGGTCTGTCGCTAGTTCGACGGTTCGTCGGCCTCACCATCGCACCTGGGCGGTTTTACTACCTTCTGTATTTTGGCCATAACTTTCTCCTCCGATGTTAGATTTTAATGAAATTGGTATTGTTGGAAAGCTAATTCAATTTTCCACATGACAAAAAATGAAAATCTTAAAAATACCACATGTACAAAAGTGGATTTATCTTTCAAAGTAAGTTTCTAATATTCTTGAGATGATTTTAAGCTAGGAAAAAGTATGGGGTATTACACTTGGTATCAGAGCCTAAGGTTCAACAGAGTCCTAAGGAGTTTGAAAGTCGTGTTTAGTAGATTCTTATACATGGGTGTGTAGCACACCACACTTATGGACAAGAGTATATGAGGCATTTTAGGAACAAGTTCCCTTCTTTCAGTATTCATATAGTGCGAGTGAGCATGAGCTCAAGTTAAACTCTCAGGCTAATTCCTTTATTCCTTTCGTCTACAGAATATGCCTTCTAAAAGGACCAACAAAAGAAGGACTGGGTATCAGCTTGCACCTCCACCTGTCCAGCCAAATCCCCTGGATGAGCATGTTTCCCATGTAGAATTCAGAGCAGCTTTCACCACTCTAACTCATTCTGTGGAAGCGCTGAATAAACATCCAGCTGCTTTTAAAGCCAACCTAGTGGCCAATACTGCTACAGCTAGAATTAAGGACTTCACCCAAATGAATCCCCTATTATTTACAGGGTCTAAGTCAGATGAAGACCCACATAAATTCCTTGATCAAGTGTAGAAAGTCACAGATATTATGAAAGGTGAGTTTCAGTGAGAGTGCTGAGTTAGCTGTATATCAGTTATAGGATATGGCTCACTCATGGTTCAAGCAGTGGAAGGCAGAGAAGGCCACAAATACAGGGCCCGTAGAATGGGAGGAGTTTTCTACTGCTTTCCTTGATAGGTCTTTCCCATTGGAGTTAGGGGAAGCTAAGGTTTTGGAGTTTATTAATCTAAAATAGGAAAACATAACAGTGAAAGAGTATTTCCTCAAGTTTACTTAGCTAGCCAGATATGCCCCTCATGTGGTAGCAGACAACGGATCTAAGATGAGTAAGTTTGTGTCGGGTGTGTCTAATAGTATGGTCAAGGAGTGTAGTACCTCAATATTGATTAAGAATATGGACATGTCCAGGCTCATAGTCCATGACCAGCAGATAGAGAAGAATAAGAGTAAAGAGAAGGAGAGAGAGAACAAGAGAGATAGAATAGGTAGCTTCAACTTCGCTCAACCCAAGTCAGAGGGTGGTAATCATTCTCAGTTCTACTTGAAATCTTTAGTTCCAGCTCTATCATCAGCCAGTACTCCAGTGCCAAAATTTAGAAATAACAATAAAGATAGGGCACCAGGCCCTGAACCTCAGGGTAGTGTTAGCAGTGCTCGAATAAATCCCCTTTGCCAAAAGTATGGCAGAAATCACCAGGGTGTCTGCAGATCTGGCAGTGATGTATGTTGCAGATGTGGCAAGCCAGGCCATAGAGTCAGAGAGTATCCTCAGATGGGTGCACAGAGTCAGTATAATCGTTCCCCAGTTCAATTCGGTCACCCAAATCAGTAGGGTGCCGCTTCCAGTGCCTCCAGTATGTAGAGCCCAAATAGATTTTATGCACTCCAATCCCGACAGGATCATGAACATTCTCCTGATGTGGTCATTGGTATGTTACAAGTTTATCATTTACATATTTTTGCTTTGCTAGATCTAGGAGATTCCTTGTCCTTTGTAACTCCTTATATAGCTGTTGACTTTGAAGTCAGTCCTAAAATCGTAGCAGAGCCTTTCTTAGTCTCTACCCCAGTGGGTAATTCTATCATAGCCCGGCATGTATACAGGAACTGTTCGGTTATGGTATCTTAGAAAGTTACTTTAGAAGACTTAGTAGAGTTAGAGAAGACAGATTTGATGTCATTCTCGGTATGGATTGGCTTCATTCATGCTATGATTCTATTGACTGCAGAAATAGATTTGTCCATTTTCAATTTTTGAATGAACCTGTCCTTGAGTGGAAGGGTAGTACTTCAACACTTAGGGGTTAACTTGTTTCCTACCTAAGGGTGAGAAAAATAATATTCAAGGGGTGTGTTTACCATCTTATTTGAGTTAAGGATTCTAGTTTCGAGACTCCTAGTCTTTAGTCAGTTCCAATAGCATGTGAATTCCTAGATGTGTTTCCCAAAGATTTTCCCGGAGTTTCTCCCAAGAAGGAAATTGACTTCAGAATAAACCTTCTCCCTAATACTCATCCTATCTTTATCCTACCATATAAAATGGCTCCATCAGAGCTCAAAGAGTTAAAAGAACATTTGAAAGATCTCCTAGATAAGGGATTTATCAGACCCAGTGTATCCCCTTGGGGTGCACCAGTTCTATTCATATGTAAGAAAGACGGTTCTCTCAGAATTTGTATTAACTACCATCAATTGAACAAAGTCACAGTCAAGAACAAGTATCCACTTCCCAGAATCGATGACTTGTTTGACCAACTTTAAGGTGCCAGTTAATTTTCTAAGATAGACCCTAGATCAGGCTATTATCAGCTTAGAGTCAGAGAATGTGACATTCTGAAAACAACTTTCAGAACTTGTATGGTTACTTCGAATTCCTAGTCATGTCATTTGGTCTTACCAATGCACTAAAAACCTTCATGAACTTGATAAACTGTGTGTTCAAGCAGTACTTGGACATGTTTATCATAGTCCTCATTGATGACATTCTTGTCTACTCCCGCAGTGAAAGTGATTATCCAGATCATCTCAAAATAGTATTACAAACTCTCAGAGCCCATCAGTTGTTCGCCAAGTTTAATAAGTGCAAATTTTAGCTAAGTTCAGTAACTTTCCTTGATCATATAGTTTTCAATGATGGCATTAGAGTTGATCCTCAAAAGACCAAAGCAGTAAGAAACTGGCCTAGGCTAATCTCTCCATCAAACATTAGGAGTTTCTTGGGTTTGGCTGGCTATTACCGATTGTTTATTGAAGGATTTTTGTCTATTGTGTCCCTTATGTCTAGATTAACTCAGAAGAAATTCAAATTCTAGTGGTCAGATTCTTGTGAAAAGAGTTTTCAGGAGTTGAAGACTTGACTCACTACAACCCTAGTTTTAACTTTACCAGATAATTTAGCTGGATTTATGGTATATTGTGATGCTTACAGAGTTGGTTTAGGGCATGTTTTGATGCAGAGAGGTAAGGTCATAGCCTATGCCTCCAGACAGCTTAAACCCCATAAAAAGAATTACCCTACTCATGATCTTGAATTAGCAGCTGCAGTGTTTGCCTTAAAGATTTGGAGGCACTATTTATATGGGGTGTATGTTAATATGTTCATAGACCATAAAAGCATGTAGTATATATTTTCTCAGAAAGACCTGAACCTGTATCAGAGAAGGTGGTTAGAGTTATTAAAAGACTACGACATGAGTGTTCTATATCATCTAAGCAAAGCCAATGTAATGGCTAATGCTCTCAGTAGGATGTCTATGGGTAGTGTTGCTCACGTGGAAGATGGTAATAGGAAGTTAGTTCAGGAAGTTTATTAGCTTTCTCGACAAGCTGTTTGCTTAGTCAATTCAGCAGAGGATAGCGTATGGGTGCAAAAAATTTTGGAATCATCTCTAGTTTCTAAGGTAAAAGAAAAGCAGGACAGAGATCCCAGTTTAGTTAAACTGAAAGAGTTAGTCAGAGATTAGAAGGTAGAGGTTTTCTCCCAAAGAGGAGATGGTGTGTTACGTTGTTAGGGTAGACTTTGTGTGCTATGTGTGGATAGCGTGAGGCAAAGAATTCTTACAGAGGTGCATGAAGCTCATTACTCGGTTCACCCAGGGGTCACTAAGATGTACCGCAATTTACGGGAGATCTTTTGGTGGAGTAGGATGAAAAGAGATATTGCAGAATTCGTAGCTAAGTGCTCAACATGTCAGCAGGTTAAGATTGAGTATCAGAAGCCTAGTGGAGCTATGTAGGAGTTCAATATTCTCACTTGGAAATGGAAGGTGATGAATATGGATTTAGTGATGGGTTTGCCTCGTACTCATCATTAGCATGACTTGATTTGGGTCATTGTGGATAGGATGACCAACTCTGCTTATTTCTTACCAGATCATACCTTTTATTCAGTTGAGGATTATGCCAAGCTCTATGATAGAGAGTTGGTTAGATTGCACAAAGTTCTATTGACCATAATTTCAGATAGAGGTATGCAATTTACCTCTTATTTCTGGAAAGCCTTCCAAAAGGGTCTTAGTACTCAAGTTCACCTCAGTACAACCTTTCACCCTCAGATAGATGGTTAAGTAGAAAGGACCATTCATACTTTAGAAGATATGCTAAGATCGTGTGCCATTGACTTTAAAGGCAGTTGGAATGACCACTTGCCCTTGATTGAGTTCGCATATAATAACAATTATCATTCTAGCATTCAGATAGCTTTGTTTGAGACACTTTATAGGTGGAGATGTAGATCTACCATTGGTTGTTTTGAAGTAGGTGATGCCACAGTGGTAGGGCCTGACTTGGTATTTGATACCTTATAAAAAGTTATCAGGGAAAGACTTAAGACAACCCAGAGCTGATAGAAATCGTATGCAGATGTGCGAAGAAAGGATCTCGACTTTGAGATTGGTTATTATGTGTATTTGAAAATCTCTGCTATGAAAAGAGCGAAGAGATTTGGCAAGAAGGGGAAACTCAGTCCCTGATATATCGGTCCTTATTGAATTCTTAGCTTTTTTAGAAAGGTAGCTTATGAGCTTGAGTTGCCTTTAGACTTAGCTTCAGTACATCCAATGTTTCATGTCTCCTTTCTAAACAAGTGTATAAGTGACCCAACAGTTATAGTCCTTATAGAGGTGTAGATGTTCAGAACGGTCTATCTTATGAGGAAGTTCCAGTTGAAATTCTTGATTTTCAGGTTCGCAGATTGAGGAACAAAGAGGTTCCTCTAGTCAAAGTTCTTTGGCGGAATCAGTCCATTGAGGGGGATACTTGGGAAGCAGAAGCAGATATGCGGAATAAGTATCCTCACCTATTCTCTACAAACTCAGACTCAGCTTAAGGTAATAGTTTTCCTTGAATTTACTCAGTCCCACGATCATATTTCCTTTATAACTCTGTATCGATTTAGTTGCAAAGCATTCTCATATCATGCATACCTCCATAAAATAGCTCAGTCATGCGTTATGTCTTCAGAACTCAGTTATGCTTCAGTTATGCATGTTCAGTATGATAACTCAGTATATCAGTAGTTTTAGTCATGTAATTATGCTTTAGTTGTGCATGTTCAGTGTATAAATTCAGTCTATCGATATTCTCAGCTTAGTCATCTCATTTGAGGATGAATGTTCCTAAGGGGAAGATATTGTAAGATCCCGCAATATCTTATATGTTTGAGTCCTTTAAAGCATACCCAGAAGAGGTCCCAAACTTAGACAATTTTAGCTAAGTGTTAGGACTTAGTCATTTATAAACCCCTCAAACTTTGAGGAATTTATTTATGACCTTCCCAACCTCAAAAAGTTCATTTTTAAGTTGATTCATGATTTATTAAGTCAATAGTACATCTCAGGTGAGTTTTAAAATTTTTAGACAAGCGTAAGGGCGTGTTTGAA
The DNA here is from genome assembly GCF_002878395.1 of Capsicum annuum. Lineage (NCBI taxonomy): Eukaryota > Viridiplantae > Streptophyta > Magnoliopsida > Solanales > Solanaceae > Capsicum > Capsicum annuum. The sequence goes on from NC_061113.1 coordinate 230,997,057, forward strand.
ACTCCAAAATAGGGGCTCAGGGCGATTAGCCCGCGATGCTCTGCCCAGTTCGGTGCTGGGGGGAGCCCGCGAAGCAAACCACATCGCCCTGCTGGGGCAGTGCTCCAGAGCCCATGGCGCCTTGGCCAATCTGGTTTGGGTAATTTCTGCAGTTTTGTTTTGCATTTTTAAAGGCAAATGGGTCATTTTTCGTTCACCCAGTAGGTCCATAACATGAGGTTAAAGCCCCAAATAACATAATTTCTCATCCTTTTCACAAAATCCTCTCAAGAACAATCCCTAGTTTCATCAAGCTCAAGAATTAAGTCTCAATAACTCACCACAAACTCCACGAAATTTACAATCAAGGTATGTTAGGTGTTCATCCTTGGGTTTCCTTCCGCCCTTGGAGTTTAAGAACCTCTTTTAAAACTATAAGTTGATTGCTCTTATGAATTTCATGTTGAATTTGATTGTATTCATGATTATGATGTTAATTAGGTTTCTAATACATGATTTATTACAAGTTTCATGTGAAGTAATTGATATGTGTGTAGTTTTATGTGGTTGTATGTTAAAACCCTCTTGAATTTGAGAGTTGGGATTGTGATCATGATGCTTGCATGTTGATTATTATTATGTGCATAAAGTATGCTCCCCAAGTGTTTGATAAAGTGTTCATGTGAGTTGAAGGGTGAAATCATGACATAATAGTATGTGCACAAGTTCATGCCTCTCAAGTGTTTGACAAAATGTCTAAATGAAAACATTGTTAACAAGCTACTATTGTTATGCTATTATGATCATGCCATGTTTTAATTTCAAGCTATCGAGTCTTGGTTGTATTCAATACCCTAGATCTAGCTGTTACCTAGAATTGCAGTAGCTTCAGAATAGTATTAATGATGTCATGTACAGTAGTACTCAGTCAGTTAGCACGATCAATAACAGTTCAGTCAAGCCTAGTACAGCCTAGAAATTAGTTTAGTGTCTATCCAGTTGGGAGTAGGAATTATCACTGAGAGAACCCAGGGATGAGCGCATTCCTGCCAGTAGAGGGTTTGAACCTAGTAGCAATCCCTGTGTTACAAACCTATGTAGACAACGTAGGTTGAGATATATTCCTGCCAGATAAGGGTTGATACATCTCATACGAGGTTTTATGCCAGTGAGGGTTGATGATATGTCTTTTTGCTAGATAAGGTTAACTCACATCCATTGTTAGTATCCCTTGGCAAGGTGCTAACACCCTTCTAACTGGGTCATAGGTTGGACCCCAACTAAGTTTATAATCGGGCTATGTCGGTTAAATGAACACTCCCACAGTTAAAGTTTTAGCTTCAATCTCAGTATAAAACCTCAGATCAGTTTTCAAAATCAGGACTGTTAGACACAGCAATCCAACTCAGTATAGAACTCAGTTAGTTCTATAAAATTAGGACTATCAGAATAGTCACCCAACTTCCAGTAACTTAGTTATCAGTACTCAACATGCAGTTCAACATAATCTCAGTTATAGTGTGTATATATATATATAGATGTATGTATAGTAATGCATCATCAGTATTTTTAGCAGTCCAGTTATACATATACTCTCATCTAGTCATATTCATATTATTCAGTCAGTTATTGTTCATGCATATAAACCCTTGCATATCAGCCTACCTCACTTAGCATACCAATACATTCAAAGTACTGATGCATACTCTTTCTTTTGAGCTATGATGTCTCATATAGGTTTAGATGCATGGGCTCCTGACCGTACTTAGCAGCTCGGGTTATCAACGGCAGATATAGTGGTGCATCCTCATAGTTTGAGGATAATTTATCATTTCATTATTTTAGTATATTTCAGTAGTCGGAGTTAGTTGGGGAGTTGTCCTATCAACTCCATCTTCAGACAGTTAGAGGCTTTTGGACTAGATTGTTTCATACAGATGTTCAGTTTTTAGTATTTATTTATCAGTATCTGATTTAGTTATGAACCTTATGAAAAGTTCAGCCTAATTTCTACATTATTACACTATTATTATTTAGTATTCACAGCAGGTATTAGTCATGGGTTAGCTTGTGGTCCTTCGGGATCATAAGCACCGTATGGCATCTGGGGTCTAGACTTGAGGTGTTACAAACTTGATATTAGAGCCTAAGGTTCAGTAGAGTCCTAGGAAGTCTGAAAGCCATGTCTAGTAGAGTCTCGTGAATGGGTGTGTAGCGCGCCATACTTATGGATAAGAGGCTATGAGGCATTTTAGGAACAAGTTCCCTTCTTTCAGTATTCATATCGTGCGAGTGACATAAGCTCAATTTAAACTCCCAGTCTAATTATTTTCTTCCTTCTATCTACAGAATATGCCTTCTAAAATGACCGTGTGGTGTACAGGGTCCAGACTCGGGGTATTATACACGGGCACCATAAGACAATGGTAAGATAAAAGGAATGAAAATAAGAGTCTTATGGGTGAAAATCCTCATAGACACCTAAATTGAGACAAATGAAAATAAGGAAGTCTCATTACCTTAGGGCAATGATGAATTGAGAGAAAGAAAATGAGAGAGGTTTGTTGGCAAAAACCCTTCAAGGTGTCACTAGCCGAATAAGATCTATAAGTGAAATTGACCTAAAGAAGCAACTCAATTTTAGGGTCATTAACTCAACAACAATTGGTGAAAAGTTTGGATTAAAAGATCAGACAGCTTAATCCAAAATGCATGGCATAATCATTAGGATTGATTGTCATTTTTAGATAAGTTTTTTCTTTTCTTTATTTTCAAAAAGGGACAAACATTGTCTTTCCTTTCTTTTTTATAATTCTATTTTTGTCCCTTTGAGTTTGTCATTCGAACAGAAAATTATTTTTTCTCATTTTTAAGTCAAGTCTGTGTCAAAACAAATGAGAAAGGATTTCAAGTCTTGCTACCAGTCTCCTTAATTGCACAGAGCAAAGCCAGGATCAACGAATGAAAGAAACATGGGAAGTTTATCAACCTACAGGTTTTTGAATTCATGGAAATCTCAGGATGCAAAAGGTGTATCTTAGAGACATGGTAAAATAAAATTCAATACTTGAATCAAAGCCACTTCTCTTAATTTGGGTTTGGGTTAGTGACGCGATAAAGTCGGGATAAGTGCCAGTAATCTGAAAAAAAATGAAGGGAATGAACACTGGAGCAGGTTCCTAGAAAGCCAAGTGTTGCAAGCCACCACTAGGTTTTTACCTAACAAATTTTCTTTGTTGAAACAGGGGCAAAATTTTCTTCACTTAATTAACCTTCCTTTGGAATGACAAATCCGTGAGTTGTTACTTTATGTTTAGGACCCTTCTGGAAAATGGGAATTTACTTTATCTTTAGGACCCTCCTGGAAAATCAAAATTTACTATATGTTCATGATCCTCCTGAAAAATAGGAATTTACTTTATGTTTAGGTGAGGTAGTGGTATGGTCTGCGTACACTCTATCCCTTCTCAGTCCTCACTATGTGGGAATACACTAGGTATGTTTTTGTTTTTGTTGTACCCTCCTGGAAAATGAGAATTTACTTTATTATTCAGGACCCTCCAGAAAAATGAGAATTTACTTTATTGTTCAGGACCCTTCTGGAAAATAGGAATTTACTTCATGTTTGGTACCTCCTAGAAAATGGGAATTTTTTTTATGCTTGGGACCCTCCTGGAAAATGGAAACTTACTTTATGTTTGCGACCCTCTTGGAAAATGAGAACTTACTTTATTCAGGGCCCTCCTGGAAAATGGGAGCTTACTTTATGCTCAGGCCCCTCCTGGAAAATGGGAACTTACTTTATGCTCAGGGGCCTCCTAGAAACTGTGAACTTACTTTATGTTCAGGGCCTTTCTGGAAAATGGGAACTTACTTTAAGTTTAGGGCCTTCCTCCAAAATGAGAATTTACTTTATGTTCAGAGCCCTCCTAGAAAATAGGAATTTACTTTATGTTCAAGGCCCTCCTGAAAAATGGAAATTTACTTTATGTTCAAGGTCCTCCTGAAAAATAGGAATTTACTTTATGCTCAGGGCCCTCCTGGAAAATAGGAACTTACCTTATGCTCAGGACCCTCCCGAAAAATGGGAACTTACTTTATGTTCAGGACCTTCCTGAAAAATGGGAACTTACTTTATGTTCAGGGTCGAAAAATGGGAACGTACTTTATGTTCAGGATCCTCCTGGAAATGGGAACTTCCTTTATGTTCAGGGCCCTCCTGGAAAATGGGAATTTGCTTTAAGTTCAGGACCCTCCTGGAAAATGGGAATTTATATATGTTCAGGACCCTCCTAGAAAATGAGAATTTACTTTATGTTCAAGACCCTCTTGGAAAATGAAACTTTACTTTCCATTCAGGACCCTCCTGGAAAATGAGACTTTACTTTCCGTTCAGAACCCTCCCAAAAAATGCGGTTTTATTTTCAAAAAAATGGAATCATTCATTACCATAACTCTTTAAGATAATTTGTGTTCTAGTTTTGACTTTGATTTAAGGAGCCTTCCTGGAGAACAGGGTAAATAATTATAAGTCACGAGCCCGCCTGAAGAATAGGGTGATGAAATTGAAAGTCAGGAGCCTGCCTGAAGAATAAGGTGATGAAATTGAAAGTCAGGAGCCCGCCTGAAGAATATGGTGAAGAAATTGAAAGACAGGAGCCCGTCTGAAGAATAGGGTGAAGAAATTGAAAGTTAGGAGCCCTCCTGAAGAATAGTGTGATGAAATTGCAAGTCAGGAACTCACCTGGAGAATAGGGTGATGGAACAACAAGTCAGGAGCCCGCCTGAAAAATAGGGAGAAGAAGTCTAAATTGCAAGTCAGGAACCCACCTGGAGAATAGGGTGAAGATGTTCAAATTCAGTTCAAATTCAGAAATACCACATGTAGAACAAAGTCAATTTTGAGTTCATCTCCAACACCAAATTTTGTATGGAGAAATAATCTATATTCTAGTTTAATCGAAAGAAGATCAGATCTTTTGTCACTTTTGAAAGCATTGGAGACCCAAGACAAGAATCAAGAGATGCTGCATAGATAGGACTTTTGTAATTTCATTTATCTTTTAACTTGTAATTTTCATTTTGATGTAATGATAGAGCCACGGACCAATACCTCAAGGGGACCTCACTCGACTGTTCAACTCGGTATAGTCTCTCCTTCTCAACTCTAGAACTATATGCAACCTGATCCCACCTAATCTGGGATAGGTTGGACACCCAAAGTCAAGATTCGATTACACTCCATCTTTCTTCACCATTCTTTTGAATAATGTTCGGTCAAAGTTTTGTCTCATTGTCTACTTTTTTGTCTGGAAACACTTTGTGTTTACATCCAAAGAGGGGCGTAATGTAGACACATAATTTTGTCCACCCCAAAAATTAATTTCTACTCATTTACCTCTCCCTACCCTACCTATCCCATACCCCCACCTAATCCACACACTCCCAATAACCCTCTGCACACCCACTCACACTCACATCCACACATCTCACAATTAACAATGCACATATACTCAACACTCACTCAACACAGAGAATAGACACATAATTCTTAATACATAGATAATTCTCACTACATCACTCATACTCACTGAAAACATACGCCGGACTCCATTACACACAAAACTTCTCCATTTTTTCCATAATACACACCACTACACACTGAAAGAGAAAGTGGAAAAGAGATTAAGAATACGCACATGTACACATACTGGAGACAGAGAAAACTTGAGAGAGACGTGACAGAGAGGCATGAATAATAAAGAGAACGGTGAGGGAAAGAGGAGAAAATCAAGAAAGGAGATAGAAATTGAGTGAGAAAGAAATGGCGAAAGAGAAAGAAAAAGCAGATGAGAATTTAATTTTTTGGAGAGTTCTTGTCGAAAAATGCTACTGTTGCTAGCGGTGTACATCGTTCGGTTCGGTTTGGTCGATTTTCGGTTTTAAATTTTGCTAAACCAATAACCAAACGATTAAGATATTTTTTTATCGATTTTTGATTTATCAATTTTCGATTTAACTGATAAGAAAATACTCATAAAATAGAAATAGTAGTAACTAACATGAAAAAAAAATCAAATCTTAGTTGCAACCAAAAATCCTACATAATGTGTTTTAATTTATAAGAATCTTCAAGTTTAAACTAAATATTGTTAGGAGAAATTAAGAGTTTGTATAATTGAAATAATAGGTTTGTTAATTGATAGAAATTAAAGAGAAATTAAGAGAAACATATAATAAGTCATATATATATATATATATATATATATTTATTGGGTTATTGGTTTACCCAATAAGAAAAAATTGAACTGAACCAATAACCCAATTATTTTTTTTATAAAACCAAACCATTAACCTAATAATAATAAAACAATAATATTTTTATCGGTTCGGTTTATCGGTCGATTTAGTTTTTACACACCCATAACTGTCGCGCAAATCCAGCTGTGGTTCTCTTATTTTTGCTGTCATCGTGCTCGCTAGAGCTTCGGTGAAGTGAAAATAGTGAAACTCAGCTACTTTCTGACCCAATCATGTCCCACAGTCATTCCCATTCTTTTTTCGGTGAATACTACCACTGGAAAATTCACGTAGAGCGGATGAGCTCGATATTGAGGTTTGATTTGGATTGAGGTTTCGATGGCCGTGATACTCCAGTATTTCATGAGAATAATCAATGAATTTGATTCGAAAGGTCCATTTCCTTTACTCTCTATTCATTTTATTTCTATTTAATTTACATGAATGCGATGCTCGATTATTTACCCATGGTTGGTTGACTGATTTTTGTTAGTTGGTTTGTTTGTTTCTGTCGGATGAATTTAGATTCGAATAATTGAATGCTTCATTGTTAAAATTGATAATTTGGGGGTGGGCATGGAAAAGTGAATATTGGTTTAGTTTTGATCTATTGATTGTGGCTTCATTTGGAATAACTATCGATCTTGGCTAAGTTCGATAGTATCGTGTGTTAGACTAAAACTAGTAGGCAAATACTAAGTTGGGTAGGCAAATTATAGAAACTGATGATTGTGGAATGATGAATTTTTGTGCTTGAGATTGTTTTATGTTGGCGCTTGAAATTAAAAAATATATTCATTTAGTCGGGGAATGCCCCGAGGTCATTTGTACTTATTCACTGGGGTATGCCCCGAAGTATCTGGTACGTGAAGGATGTTCAGGTTCAAAGTCCGAGCATTAGGTATAGCATAGTTTAGGACGAGTGTAGGTTAGCGTAGGTTTATTTTTGTACCTTTTTATTTTGGACTGTAATAATTAGACTGGACACTATATTTTTCGTTTGGTGATTTATTTTCTTTTTGTGTGTTTTGTTGGTTTATGCATTCTGATAGTGTCGTACTAGCCGATACAGTTCAATGAGCGACTGTGGTGGAACCATGGGATCGAGGGATGCCTAATACCTTCTGCTCGGTCAATAGAATTCCTTAATCAAAATCTCTGTTTGTGGATCAAATTTTTAGAGTCAAACCATTTTGAAAAAAGATTTCCAAAGGTGACTTGGCACACCTGATTTATGCGAAGTGACGACTCTGAGTTTAAATGTAGACAATCTTTTTCAAAACAAAATTTCATTTTTAGTCACTTAATAATAAAAATCTTTCAAACATAAAATCTATTCTTTTTGGTAAAAAAAGGGTGTGACACTGCCATCTTGGTAAGCAAACTATAAATTCTTTTTCTGTCAAATATATTGTATCTACAACTAAACCTTTGCAGCTACTTTATATGAATTTATTTGGTCCCACTATAACTACTAGCATTTGTGGTAAAAGGTATGCTTTCGTGATTATTGATTTTTATTCTCGATTTATATGAGTTATATTTCTATCTAACAAAGATGATACCCTAAAGAATTTTTAAGTGTTTTGTGAAAAGGTTCAAAGAGACAAAAGCTACTACATCTCTGCCATTAGGATTGATCATAAAGGAGAATTTGAGAACAATGATTTTTAAATCTCTTGTAACCCCTCATGGTCATACTCTTAAATTATCTACTCCAATACCCCCTCAACAAAATAGTATGGTTGAGCGAAAAAATAGAACTCTTCAGTACTTGGCTTGAATCATAATTTGTAAATACTTTCTACCACATAATTTTAGCAGAAGCTATCAATATTGCATGTCATGTTTTAAATAAGTGTCTCGTTAGATCAATTCTGAAGAAAACTCCTTACGAACTCTGGAATGATAAAAGGCCTAAGATTGGTTACTTTCATGCATTTGGATCTAAATGTTTGTTCACAACAATGGAAAGGATAACATCAATAAGATTTATCCAAGAAACGATAAAGGTATTTTTATGGGATATCCTAATTCTAGTAAATCTTATAGAATTTCCAATAAATGTACACTTTGCATTTAAGAATTTGTACACGTTATTTTTGGTGATATTAACCATGACATGAAGAATGCTAGTACCTGGAATCATTTCAAATGAATGGAGAAGTGAACCAAACTGTCCAAAGAAGTTCATCATTGGTGATCCAAGTGAAGGAATGAAACAAGGGCTTCCAGCAAAAAAAAATGTAAAACACAACCCTCATATCTTAACTTGAACCAAAGAAAGTCAATGAGGCTTTGGTAAGAAAAATGTGTGGACTCTTGTTCCAAAACTAGAGAATGCCTCTATTATTGGAACCAAATGGGTGTTCAGAAATAAAATGGATGAATCAGATAAAGTTGTATGAAACAAAGCTCGTCTAACCGCTCAAGGTTACTTACAACAAGAGGGAGTCAATTATGATGAGACTTTTGCACTTGTTTCAAGGTTAGAATCCATTTGAATTTTACTTGCTTACACTTCTTATAAAGGCTTTAATTATTTTAAATGGATGTGAAAAAAGCTTTTCTAAATGGCTTCATTGATGAACAAGATTTTGTGAAACAACTTCCCGATTTTGAAAATCCAAAACTTTCATATCATAGTTTAAACTCTCAAAAGCTCTCTATGATTTAAAACAAGCTCCTCGAGCTTGGTATGATAGATTGAGCAATTTTCTAATAGATCATAATTTTTTAAGAGAAAAAATTAACACAACTCTCTCTATCAAACGAACCTCCTCTGAAAATTTGATTGTTCAAATTTATATTAAGAGATTATCTTTGGAAGTTCTAATGTTGTTCTGTGTAAGGAATTTTCTGAGTTAATGCAAAGTGAATTTGAAATGAGCACGATAGAAGAATTAATGTTCTTTCTGGGATTACAAATCCATCAGTAAACTGAAGGAACGTTCATCTCCCAAGGTAAGTACACTAAAGAAATTATTCAAAAAATTAGGATGGAAAATGTTAAACCATTCAGTACTCCTATGAGTTCTACATGTGTTCTTGAATCAAGTGATGATAGCAAAAATATTGACGAGACCAACTATCGAGGTATTATTAGTTTAATTTTATATCGTACAACTAGTCGACCTGACATTCTTTTCAATGTATGCAAATATGCCAGGTATCAGTCAGCTTATAAATAAGCTCATCTGACTACTGTAAAATATATTATCAGATATCTTATTGCCATATGGCTTATGGTATCATAAGTCTAATGATATATTATTTTAAAAAGTTTATCAGATACAGATTATGCAGGTGATAAAGTGGATAGAAAAAACATCAGTGGTACTTGTCAATTCATAGGAAAATCCCTTATTTCATGGAATAGCAAGAAGCAAAATTGTGTTTCTCTATTTACTATTGAATCTGAATATATTGCTATTGGGTTGTGCTGTGCCCAAACTTTTTAAATGCCTCATCAACTCAGTGATTATGATTTGGACTTTAAACCTATGAAAATATTTTGTGATAGCTCAAGTGCTATTTTTTTGTCTAAAAATCTTATGCATCATTCCAGAGCAAAGCACATCAATGTTAAACATTGTCTTATTAGAGATCATATTTTAAAAGGTGCTATCGAATTGTCTTTTGTGAGCACTGATGTTCAATTAACTGACATTTTTTCTAAACCTTTATTAGAAGAAAAATTTTGTTCTCTTAGAAAATCTCTTGGCATTATTGCAAAATCTTTTTGAAAAATATTTTTTCGTATCTGCTAAAGTGCTTGTGTGTAGTAGTGTCTCTTCATTATGTGATTTGAATGTATGTATAATTTTCTTGATTTTCTTTCCTAACCCGCCGCCTGCATTAGGTTCTGTGTAAGGTAATTTTGGTGCCCTTCCAGTTTCCAAGGAAACTTTTCAATTTTCCTTTGTAATGGTTCACTTGCCTTGGCTCTGTATATAATTGTTCTTTCTCTTTATCCTCGTATTCATCTTTTTTTTTTCTCAAAACAATGGCTAAAGGCTCAAAGGTTTCAACTCCAGGCAATAGGAAAAACTCTCGACTCAAAGAAAAAGGGAAAATCTCCTCCCTAATTTCTTTTGACTCGGACTTCTCTGATCAAAATATCCCTCAAGCATCATTTGATTTTTCTCTCTCCAATAATCGTCCTATCAATCCTGATGACTCCAAGTGCTCTAAAACGAAATTGAAATTTGACTTTAACAGTTCTCTAAATATCAAAATTGATATTTGGAGACCTTCGAATGAAACTCTCGTTCAGTCTATGAAGGGGCCATCTCTTGTTCATGGTAGGATAGTTGATTTAGACCTTTTGCATTTCCTAGATTGTCCTATAAAATCACTCTTCGGATTCCAAGGCTGGGAAACATCTTTGTCTATACTCTTATGCGTGCTTATGAGCCTTTTATTCATCTGTTCTATGCAAATTTGCACTCTATGCGATTTGGTAAATTAAAAACCCTTGTCATGGAGAAATGAATATTTCTTGATTGTGCTGTGCTTGATGCTATTTTTGACATTAGTTGCTCTTGTTTTTTCACTTCTTCAAAAAACCCTTGGCCATCTGAATTTGATATCACTTTTAACGATGCTAGCGTGCTATCACTTTGGATAATTGTGATTCTCTTTCGTCTGCTGTTGGTCCTAAATATCTGTCTTTAGAAATTCATGTAATTGCTCACATAATATCCACCACCTTACTTCCTTGGGTTGGATATCTATTTAACCTATCTCAACAAGACACCCTACAACATTTTGCATCGCTACCCAGTGCTAGATTAATCTTTCCTTTTTCTTCCTAAATTGCATGATTGAAGCTTCCCTTGATCCATTGAGTCTTTCTTATGGTCTCATTATTACTCAAATTTTTGAAGCTTTTTATGTGTCTCTAAGTGTTGTTCCTTCCATTTTTACTAGACAATGTTACAATGCAATTGCTTTTGCTAGTAAGAGTTATATTTTTGTGATGATGTGTGGGTTCGTAGGTATGAAAGTTGTTCAGTTGGCACTCCTTTATTCCCTAAGCTGCATTCACCTCATCCACATCATTCTTCTAGCACTTCTTTTGTAGATGTTAACTTGCTTCTGTTGGAAATTGATTCCAAACTTGACAACCTGAAGGATATCTTTCTCGCTACTCACTTTTAGCTTTATAAAATCTAGGATATGAACAAAGAGGTTGGAAATGATGTAGATCACCTTTGTGTACTGGATCGGGTTATCAAAGAAGCAACCAAGCTTGCAGCAAATATTCTAGCCACTACTGACACTCTTTCCACCACGATTGCTATCCAGTTTACCAATCTGAAAGATGCCACTTTTCAAACTCTGGCTTACTTCTTTCAAGTCATCCTCCTGCTACTAATTGATCAATTTATGGAGAATATTTTGGTTCTTTTGTTTTACTTTGTTAGGTTGCATATAAGTGCTCATGAATACTTTACTTTAGCCTGCACCTCAGCAGTTTCTTTTTATTTTTTGATGGTATTCTTTGCGCTTCTCTTCTTTTTTGATTGATGTCAAAGAGGGAGAATAATATCTATTCTAATCATACAGGGAAAGTTAGGAATCACTCATATAGGAGGAGCTAATGCCACTAGGGGTGGGCATTCATTATTTCGGTTCAGATTCGGCTTTTTATTTTATTAATTTTCGGTTATGAAATTAGGCATACCAAATATCGAACCGAGTTATCTCGGTTCGTTTCAGTTCTAATTCGGTTTAATAATTTTGTTTTTTCGATTTTAGGCCTTTTCAATTGGCTAAATTATATTTGTAAATTGAACTACTTTAACTTTCTTACGTTAAAGAAAAACCAATATAAAATTATAAAGTCTTCTAGGTGACAAATTAGAATAATCATCTCCAATGCAAAAATAATAATGCAAAAATCAGATGGAGGATTATATATTAACTTTCGATTGCAAAAATCAACACAAAAATAATTTTCAATTTGATTGCTGAATGTATTTGGATTTTGTAGCTTTGGGATGTTGGCAGTAGTGGGTTTTAGCTAAAGCCTAATAGCTAATGGGCTTAGATATTATAAATATTAAGTAATAAATATATATTAATATATATATAATAATTAAAAAAATATATTAAAATTTTCAATTTATTTTGGTTTCAACTGAAAACCGAATTACACCAACCAAAAAACCAGAAATTGAAATACCAAATTTATAAAAAAAATAAACAAAAATCGAACCAAAAAAATGAAATTGAAAAACTCAAATAATTTGGTTCGGTTCAGTATTTTGATTTTTCGGTTTTTATGCCTAGCTCTAAATGCCACGACTCAGGGGGAGCCTAAACAGGAAAGTAATCTGATTTTTGTCATCCATCAAAAAGAAAGAGATTGATAAAGTTATGTTTGGATGATTGATCTTGAGCTTGATTTTATTGCTGGAATTTAGGAAAAAGAATACTCAAAAGAATTACTTTTTCAAATACTCAAAAAGGAAGAAGCATCTCACAAGATTTTCAAAAGGAAAGAAGATTGTTGCATTAATTAAGGCACTTGATTCATAGGATTTTCGCATCATAATAGTTCTTACTTCGATAGATTTTTCCTTTTAGTCTTTAATTATTCTTGAAAAATTGAATATACATTATTCCTTTTCCTAGAAGAAAGATCTTTTGGGTTGCCTTGTGTGACTATATTCCAACAACTAAAGGAAGAGATATACTTTTGTCCCAACCTTCTCTAGTTATTTACTCTATTTTATTCAAGAACTATATTCTCTTAAAGTTAACCGTGTACTCAAAAAGAGAGAAGAGAAACACATAGTTGGTGAGACATTGTATCAAAGCGAGAAAAAAAAGAAAAAGAGCGTGAGTCATAGTCAAAAAGCTTGACTCAATCCTTGTACTTTGATTTTATTCACAAGGAACTAGTATAATCTCTTGCAACCCATGGGGAATAAAGTAAGACCTATTAGAGGTCTCAACCAGTATAAAACATCCGGTGTTATTTACCTTCAACAGTTTGTTTCTTGAATTTCATTATTGTAGCAATAGTCGACTGTCTGTCCAAAGAAGTCTTTTGTCTAAAAGAAAAAGGAGCATTTCACCCCCTTACTACTTTCAACATTTTCTTTTACAAAAAGGATAAACAACTGACCTAGATGAATTGACAAGGTTCACTTCACCCTCACCTTACCTTTCTCTTTTTGGACCCTCTCTTTCTCTACCACACAAACAATGCCAAGATCATTAACGCTCAAACTTGTCTTTTTGTATTTTTGGGCATTATAAGTTGTCTTAAGTCGATCAATTGTATAGGAAAAAGACCTTAGGGATTGGTGAATATGAAAGTCATCGGTAATGTTGACACCTAACCATTTAGTTGGTAGCAATGTTAATCAATTTCATGATGTGATTACAAACACTACAAACTAGGTTATATCTTATGGTGGAAAAGAAATCAATCAGACTACCTAGCTCATCTTTGTTAGATTATTGAATTTTCCATCCTATGAAACTCAAGATATCCTTTGGGTTTCCATTATCCTTAATTGCACCATTTATGTGATCAGAATTGGCTCAATTTGTTAGCCTTCATCCAATTCTCATAGTTAGTATTTTCTTTGAAAGAACTTGTGACGATAAGTTCAGTAGGTTCTTATTCCCTCAATGAAAACATCTAGACCCATCAGGCCTAATATTATGTCCACATACTATTTTCACTTCTTGTAGTTATTGGAGGTTAGAGTTTAGAAAGAATTCAGTTGAATAGTCATGTTGTTAACAGCTGAAGGCAAACAACACCCAGGCTAGAGCAAATTATAGATATTAATATATAAACTTAAAGAGTCTAAGATATCAATTACACATTTTGTTTGGGTATAAGATTTAACTATTTTCTCTTGATTATCAAGGAGTCCAGGACATTCATTGTATCCTCACTTTTAGGCAAGACACACGAAACCTCCTCCTCCTGTTGTCCAAGAGCATATGGCATGCATTATATTCCTTTGGGATAGATACATAAAACTTTATCTTAAAACAAAATCATTCACTTATTTTATAAACATGAGAATTTAAGATATTAAGTTTCTCCTTTGGGTGAAAAACATAATATCTTTTTTCACTTATTAACTTAGTGTTCTAGCATTCGAGAGGAAAATTTCTTTGGATAGATGATTATCCAACACCAATGTACATCTTTTAAGTATGTAGAAACGTAAAATTTTTTGGATCAAATTCAAATAAAATTTGAATTTGATCCATATTTTATTTAGTCTAAAATTATTTTGGGCTTAAAAAATAATAAGCCTATTTTATTCCTCATCAAGGTCCCTCTCACCTTGAAGCCCAAACTCATGCCACGTGTCAAGTGACATGGCATCCCAGTAAAATCCAAGACCAACAAGATGACTCCACGTGTACAAATGATGTGAAAATCTCATTCAAATTCAAGAACCAGTCAAAAGTTATCAAGTGTCAAAGTGACATATTTCGGCCAATCATAAGCAACTAGGCCTATTTCCTAAAACTATAAATAGGAGGTAACATAACATTCTAATGAAAATTCAAAAAGAAAACTTTGACAAGCATTGTCAACATTGGCCTCGACTATTAAGTCCTTGCAAGGAGCAATCAATGGAGTTCTTCCTAGAGATTATTTCGAAGCGACAAAACATTTTCCGACACTTTCGGCGATTGAAATACATCTCTAGGAGTCCAAACCATCCAACAATTAGAGAAACACACTACTGAAGGCCCTCAGATCATTTCTAAATTTAGGAAAGAAGAATCAAGACAGTTACGAAATTGTAATCACAAGATTCATTTAAATAAAATTACTCTTTTTATTTATTTTATTTTTTCTTGTAGTTAATTTTTAGCACGACGAAAATTTGTAGCGAACAAATTTTGGCACGCCTAGTGGGACCAATTTTGCTCTTCATCTCTTCCTTCTACAAATTGAAAAATCACAAATTCAACTACTTAATGAACTTCAGAAAAATTAATGACGTTTCGTGCAAGAAGTTTACTACTTCCACATCTATTGACATCAAGTTTATTGGCCGCATCAATCGATGCAAGCTCAACACTTATGATTTGGATGGATCTCAATATTTCACCTTTTTGGAGATGACAAAAAGGAGAAAATCTCAAATTTCGTTTGTAAATACAACCCCCAGGGGAAACTTTGCATCAATGTTATCATATGAACTGTCTGAAATTGTTTGCAACTTTGGAGAATCTAAGGAAATTCTCAAACTTCAACGAAAGTCAACACCTTCATGGTTGATACATTTGACATAGATGAGAAGTTTTCAATGATGGAGCAAACCATTAAAGCCTTGAAGAAGTCTGTTGATGAGAAAGATCATTAAATCACCCGACTTATGAGCAAGTTAGATGTCTATAATCTTGGAGAGTCAAATTATAATCTAACACCGCAAAAAAAGTTAATGGTGAATCTCTCATCAAGTCAAGTGACAATCAATGCGCTGATCGATCTACTTCAGTGACCACTCTAACAATTCAACAACTGCAAGATATGATTACAAACACCATCAAGGCACAATATGATGGTCCATCATAAAGTTTCAAAAGATACTCAAAGCCGTATTTTATGCAGATCGAGGGTTTACTGATGCCAATTGGATATCAACCGCCAAAGTTTCAGTAGTTTGATGGAAAGGGAAATCCAAGGCAATACATTGCTTATTTTATTGAAACTTGTAGCAGTGCTGGCATACATGTTGATCTTCTTGTCAAGCAGTTTGTTTGCTCTTTGAAAGGCAATACCTTTGATTGGTACACGGACTTAGAGTATGAATTAATTGATTGTTGGGAGCAACTAGAAAGTCAATTCCTAAATCATTTCTACAACACCTGTCATACGGTCAGCATGATGAAGTTGACGAACACAAGAAAAAGTAAAGATGAGCCTGAACAAAACAAACAAAAAGTGACGAAAAAGAACTGAAAGTCTGATTTCAGAAGGATACCTGGACAGATCTGGAGATAATATGAGCATAATATTTGTGTAGAACGTATCCTCACGAGTCTATTATCCAACACTGTAAGCCGTTCATAATTTAGAAACCCCCATGATGCATTATGAATTTTCTCCCACAGATGCCCCAAGCTGCCTGAAAACTCAATTATGAAAGAGAGCAAAAATGAGGAGAAAGAACGTGAGTTGCATTGCGGTTCAAGCTGAATTACAATGACTTAATGGGGGCGGTGATGTTCTTTTATAGACTCTGAAGGGCTCCATGTTTGATTTCAAAGAGGAATCGATTGAACAAGTTGTCTTCCAGAAGAACTGGGACGTCCAAGTGTCCAAAAGAAGTAAAAAATCTTAATCCTTTTTGAAGTGGGATACATCATTATTCAATCCTATTAAAATTCGATATGAGAATAATGCTCGGATCCTACATGGTTTGGATAAATTTAGTTTTAAATAAAATTTACACTCATAATGAAGGGATTCATGTTATTCTACCCAAATTTTCATGACTTTGAGGAGTCGAATTTTGACAAAATGCTCAAGTTTTGCAAAAAAAAAGGGGCCTTCGGTGCGTATTAATTGGTTGGCTTTAGCACATCAATATGGAAATTAAGACACAGTTGAAGAGTTCAGCCATTTTATTCTCATCAAATTTGAATATTTTTGTGAGGATTAAATTAATCACATACATACACACACAAAAAGGGCTCCACGAATACTTCAAATCTCATCTCTAAAAGGTCCGACAAATCAAACACCTCGACGAGCATTGAAGTAGGGGTCATCTGTAGACACGTAAAGTTTATTGTATCAAATTCATATAAATTTTGAATTTGATCCATATTTTATTTGGTCTAAAATTATTCTGGGCTTAAAAGATAATAAGCTCAATTTATTCCTCATCTAGGTCCATCTCACCTTAATGCCCAAACTCATGCCATGTGTCAAGTGACATGGTATCCCAATCATATTCAAGACCAAAGAGACGACGCCACATGTACAAATGATGTGGAAGTTGTATTCGAATTTAAGAACCAGTCAAAAAGTCATCAAGTGTCAAAGTGACATATTTCCGCCAATCACAAGCAACCAGGCCTACTCCCTACAACTATAAATTGGGGGTAACATAACATTCTAAAGAAAAAAAAAAGAGGACTTTGACAAGCATTGTCGACATCGGCATTAACTATCAAGTTCTTGCAAGGAGCAATCATTAGAGTTCTTCCCGGAGATTATTTCAAAGCGACAACACATTTTTCGACATTTTTGGTGATTGAAATACATCTCCAGGAGTCCAAATTATTCAATGATTCGAGAAACATTCTACTGAAGTCTCTTGGATCATTTCTAAGTTTAGGAGAGAAGAATCAAGAGAGTTACGGAATTGTACTCACAAGATTCATTTAAATAAAATTACATTTTTACTTATTTTATTTTTTCTTGCAGTTAATTTTCAGCACAACGAAAATTTACTGCGAATGAAGGACAATTTAAACATGATACATTCAGAATAGTTCAACGATTCAAATAAATAGACCACTTTGATGAAAACTTATTATTAATTATAACTCTCAATTCATGTATGCTATTATTTCACATCTACAAAGTTCTAAAAAAATTCAACAATTCCAAAGAAAATAGACTAAATTGGTGAAAATCATTTATTAATCATAAATTATTTAAAATTACATAATATATACGTGGAATAAAATAACACACATGTGATTAAACCCTTTCACAGTTCCATACTATGAATATAAACAAAAAGTACTAAATAAAAATTCAATACATCAGTTACGTTGGACAAGGAGCAGAACTATAGTAATATGAAAAATTTCATCACAAATAATATACCCAACAAATTTATGCTAAATCAGTCCATGTGTTAAGACAATAACAACTGGGTCATAAAAGAAATTGTTGATTTAAGCCACTTAAGGCTTCTTCCACCAACATCAAAATTAAGAGAATGAAAAAAATAATATATTTATCAATCTCCTACGCCACTATCAATTAGCGATTAAAGTGATTCCTAAAAATGATTCCTATGCTCTTTATCATATTTATTCATTTTTTAATTGCAAACAGGTGTAATTCATGAAATAAAAAAATAACATCGAACAAGTTTGTAATTACCCGCAGCCATCTCAAGAAAAATGATTGACTGTTATGTTAAGATTTTCAATTTGAAACCCCAAATTAATTTGTTGATCTTAATCCCTAACTATAGTGGCTCTGACACCGACTGTAAGATAATTAACTTACAGCTATAACATTGATTAAGACACAAACATACATAAGATTGAGATATAACAAAAAAAGCATACCATTCATCTTCATTGGCTAGTTGCGACAAAAATCGATGGTTAAACCTAAGAACAACTTTCAAAATCCTCTAGCTATAGCAATCAATGGTGTGTCATCCTCTATCCACGTATTCAGAATGGAATACATCAGGATTTATCTGATAGCTATAAAAAAAGATGAGGAAAGGGGAAGGGGGAGGGGGAGAGGGAGGGATGAGTTTCTATTTATAAAGGGAAAAAGGACATGGGTTGAACCTTTTAAAAAATAACGGCCCGTGTTTGGGCTATTGGACATTACATGGCCAATCGATCCAAGTAATTCCAATTAATGGCCATTTGGGATAATTTCTTCTTTCAACCATTCTCTCCCAAGGCCCTTCTTTACTTGGGCCATTCCGACCCTTAATTTTCTTCTTTTAGATCAACCATTTTTTAAATAGTTCGTTGTGTTTTTTTGTAAGAAAAAAACACTACAGGTTTTTAGGGCTAAAATACCTTCTTTACTTTTTTTTTTTTAAAGAAAATTAAAATTATATGATTATTGTATATAATATGTATCTGAATAAGAAATATATAGAAACTGAATAGAATATCCACATAAATAGTATAGTTATTGTATAATTTTGTATAGGACGTGTATCAAAAATTGTACATTTTGTATAGAACATGTAGCTAATAAATGTCGTAGCTAAATATGTTATAGGATGCATATAGAAATTGTATAAAGATTGTATAGATTATCTATATGCATATGATATGTATATAAACTGTATCATTATTGTCTATATTATAAATGTGTATATGATATGTATAGAAATCGTATCATTTTTGTATAGATTATGTATATGTCTAGAATATGTAGAGGAATTGTATAACTATTGTATAAAATATATATGTAAAAAGAGTACAACAATTTTTACATTACAAAACTGTATTTGATTGTTAAAAAAATCGCAGCTAAAATTTTTAAATAAAAAAAAGCTACAAAAGAAAAACATTGAAAAAACAAAAAAATATAGCAAAAAAAAATGCGGCAAATAAGAGGAGGGAGCTAGCAAATTGGCTAGAAAGTGCAAAATTCAATTCGGTGGCTATTTTCATGAAATTTGTTTGGACTCAATGTATATATCGCCTTGTTTTGTCACATCTTTTATCTCAAGCAACTTAAGGCTAACATGCTTAGATCCTTTTGTTCTCTTGTTATTCTTAGAAAAGAACACAACAGAACTGTTATCATAAGAATGATCACTAATTTGGATGTGAAGTCTAAAACCTATAATTTAGTAAAAAAAATCTTCATTCAGACAGTTTGTGAAGCAGCCACAAAACAAGCAATAAAATTTGCTTTCATTGTGGATGTAGCAATGATGCTCAATTTTCAAAACACTCTCAATGTAGACATGTTGAGATAACCCCATTTTCAAGAATAAAAGAAGCTTCACCAAGGTTTTTCATATTAAGGAATCTAGTTAAAAAAGTATTTAGTCTCATTTTTCAAACTCAAGTCGTTGGTTGCAAGAATGATGTTATCAACATAGAGAGCCATAATAATGAAACTACCCCTGGATATCTTGATATAGACGCACTCATCAAACTTATTTGTAAAAATTTAAAATTTTTAAAGACTTCGCCAAATTTTAAGTACCACTATCGGAAAGCTTATTTAAACCTATAAGTAGATTTATTAAGCTGACACACTAGATGTTCATTGTAAGCATCCTGAAATCCTTTAGGCTGAATTATATAAACTTCTTCACACAAAGCACCATTAAGGAAGACAATTTTAACATCTCACTAATGTAATTCCATAACAAAATGAGCCTCAAGAGCCTTGAAAACTCTAAACACGTCGTTCAGTGAAAAAAGAGAAAATATTACTATAAAATTAATACCTTCTTTCTATTTGCTTTGTAGTGGTCTATATTTTTTCTTGATTTTTCTCTTTGTTTTAAACATTCATTTGTAACCAATAGGTTTAAAACTTGTAGGTAATTCAATCGACTCTCACGATTCTTTGTATTTTACGGAGCACATTCATCTTTCATTGCCTTATGGCATTTATCAATATACAAAGAGGAAAGGGCTTGAACATGTGATAAAGGATCCGTCAGCTCTCCACCATTAATAAAAGTTTCAGTCACATACATAATAAAATCATTAAAAATAGCAGATCTTCTTTCTCTTTGTGATTTATGAAGTGAAGCTTCATTAAATTCAAGACCTGCAAAAGGATTTATATCGTTGTTCCCCAAATCTTCCCCTACATGAATAGGTCAGTTTAATATCTCTTCATGGGTAATATTTATAGGAACAATGGCTTTATTCCTTTTCAACACAATTTTCTTGCCACATGTGCAATCACAATTGCAAATATCGTGCTAAAGAAATTTGGCATTAATGATTCAATGATTCTCGTGCCACGCCCAAAAAAAACCTAGATACTTTAGATTGATTGAGATAGCCTATGAAAAACGACTGGTAGTTTTAGAGTCAGCCTTTTGTAAGACCCCGCAAAATCCTAAGCATAACTTAGCCCTTAGAGCTTAATAAGGGGTCCCATACTTAGAAAATTTCAGGAAAGTGTTTACATTTGGAATTATTTTTGCCTCATAAGTTGGCGATCTTATTTCATGATCCTTATGACCTTAAAGTATCGATTTTTAGGTTGAATCATGATCAGGCATATTAGTAGGTGTTCTCGAGCAAGTTTCAGATATTTTGAACATCGTTTGCAACACGTTTGGAAGTCCAAACCAGTAGACCAACACGATTTTGACGCGCCGTATCGCCTATCACATTGATAAATATTATTTCCAACTCCCAGTGATAATTTCCAGGGAACCGATGCAGACTCGATGCAGTGCATCAGCCATAGCGTCGACTCCATCGACGCGACATGTCGGGCTGTGCATTTGTAATGATTCGAGACTAACCCCTAGTCGTTACGTGGTGCTTACAACCCCAAAGGACCATAAGCTAACCCATGAGCTGGTACCTACTATGAGCATCAGATAATATAGTCATATATGCGGAAGAAAATAACTAATATTGCCATAAGGTTTTAAACACTAATCCAATGCTGGAATATAATTCATAGAAAACCACCGTCTGAGTCTGAGAAAATACTGATAAACTGAATAACTAACTGACTGTAGTGTTTGAAAAGCCTCTAAGACTGACTGACTGAGAGTTGAGGGGACAGGCCCCCAACTAACTCTACTAACTACGGAAATAAAGACATAAAGTAAAGTAATCTATCCTCGAATGATGAGGACTCACCACTTCTACTGTGCTTCTGATAATCTGAGAATCTAGGTATAATCCGAGAACTGAGCGTCATCACCTATGATAGGAGACATCATAGCGTAAAAGAAAGGTATGCGATCAGTACTTTAAATGTACTGGTATGCTAAATGAGGTAGGCTAACATGCAAGGTTTCATGAATGAGTAATAAACTATCTGAATATACATGTAAAGCATGGAGTACTGAGTGTAGGACATGAAGTCTATAGCTACTGGAGATATATAAAACATGTAATTACTGTATATGCATGAGAGTCTATAAATACTGAAAATACATAAAAATCTGTAGATAGTAAAGTTGTAGGACCAAGCATATAGGATGAACTAAGTAAAATCTGCAAACTTATATACTGAGATAACTGAAATCTGTATGCTTTGGTCAAACAACACTAAGACTGAATGACTGAATTGGGATATTTACTGAGACTGTATCTGAGACTGTGGGAGGTATCATCTAACCGACATTCCCTAATTTGAGCTAATCGGGGTCCAACCTGTAACCCCAGTTGAAAGAGTGTTAATACCGTGCCGCGGGTACTAACGCTGGCTGTGTGAATCCACTAAACTATATAATATCCAAAGGACTAAGGGTGTCAAGCCTGAACTGATGGGTGACCCCTGCGAGATAGTCAAGCCTAATCTAATGGGTGACTACTCATATCCTATGCTGGCTACGTAGTTCTGGAGTATAGGAACTACTACTATTGACTCTACCTATTTGACGAGAAAGCCGCCATCCCTGCACTCACTTGGTGCTAAGTCCTACTCCCAACTGAATGACATTGACATACTAGACTGTTCTGAGTTTAATGACTAATATCTAACTATTCTGATAATTCTCATAGTATAATTTGAAGACTATTCTATGATGTACTGAGACTAGACTGATAAAACAACTATGGTTTTCAGGTATTCAATACCCCCAGGACTCAAAACAACGATATTAATATGACAACAAAACTTGGGGAATTTGACATGAAGGCTTTCATAAAACATTTACTCTTATAGGCATTTCATCAAACATTTGTGGTTCATAGTTTAGTCAAATCATGGAAATACTAAAGGACTGGCATAATTAACATGAAGGTAACATGGAAAACACTAAGTCATGATTTAATGCAATAAATGATAACACTAAAACATGGGGAATCGAATAACCACAATAACTTCATTAAAACATGGTACTAAATTAAAGTTCATGGAGACATGGTTTAAAATCACAATTCAATATCATGAATTTTGAAAAGATGATAACTTTATAATTAAAATTGGATACTTGGACTCCATGGATGAACATCTAACATACCTTAATTGATAAATTTCTTGAAGTCCTTGATGAGTTCTTGAGGATTTGACTTGAAATTGGAGAGCTAGGGTTCTTGATTGGGAGAGAAAGCTTCTTGATTTGGGGAACAATAATCAAATAATGAGTTTAAAAACATTTTTAGGGCTTAGAAGCACACTTGGGCGAATTAAAATAATGGGAAAGGACCGTTTTAAACCTGGACGACATTTTTAATTTTCATGAAATTTTCCTGATCTGGACCCCTGGCGCGATGCGCCGCTATCGCTCTAGGCCACTAGAAAAAGGACAATTGGGACCTGGATAAACACCGCAATACGGAGCTATCGTGGTAAGGCTTTGGATTGCCAATTTGGCCTGCTCCGTGATGCACCATTATCGCGTACCTCTACTGGAAATTGATAATTACGAAACTGAATGATGGCGCGATGCACCACTATTGCGAAGTAACACTGTAAACTAACAATTGCTATTTACACTAGCTTCACGACGTGCTAAGTGTCAAAATGATGGTGTTTAATGACTGGAACTTAAAATCGCCATAACTTCTTACCCGGTTATTGGATTTGGGCGAATTTTATATCGTTGGGAAGTTAATTCAATTTCCCATGCAATGGCAGGCTCTAAACTAAAGAATAATGAGTGCTTCAAAAATTTTATGTGCGAATACTCATATATAGGGACTTAGATTACACTATGAAAATATGGGGTGTTACAATATCTCCCTCTTGCGATCATTCATCCCCTAATGAAACTGGTTAACTCGAGGAAACTAATGGACTGAGCTTACACACTGAATATGCATGTCTGATGCATGGAATGCATGACTGAACTTATTCATGAATGCACAACTGACATGAACATGATGTGCGGCTGAAATTGAGCATGATAGAGAAAAATATTAAGAAGATTGGTACCTTATGCTAAATCTGGATTCGCGAAGAAAAGATGAGGGTACTTGGTCTGCATATCTGCCTCTGTTTCCCAAGTGGATCCCTCAACGAATTTATTCTGCCAAGAACTTTAACTAGTGGAACTTCTTTGTTCCTTAGTCTATGAACTTGATGATTGAGAATTTCGACTAGAACTTTCTCATAGGAAAGTCCGTTTTGAATATCTATACTCTCTAAGGGAACAACTGCAGTTGGATCACCAATATACTTTTTCAACAATGAGACATAGAACACTGGGTGTACTGAGGCAAGATCTAAAGGCAACTTAATCTCATAAGCTACCTTTTCAAAAAAACTAAGAATTTTGAAGGGATCGATATATCGGGGACTGCATTTCCCTTTCTTGCCAAATCTCTTCACTTTCTTCATGGGAGAGCTTTTCAGGTACACCAAATCACCGACCTCAAACTTGAGATCCTTTCTCCTCACATCTGAATATGATTTCTGTCAGCTCTGGGCAACCCTAAGCCTTTTTTTGATTAACTGAACCTTCTTAAAGGCATCAAACACCAAGTCAGGACCTACTACTGCAACCTCACCTACTTTAAACCAACCAACTGGAGATCTACATATCCTACCATAGAGAGCCTGAAATGGAGCCATACAGATACTAGAATGATAACTTTTATTGTATGCGAGCTCAATCAAAGGCAAGTAGTTATCCTAACTACCTTAAAAATCAACTGTACATGCTCTCAACATATCCTCAAGTGTCTGAGGATGGAAGGCTATGCTGAGGTGGACTTGGGTACCAAGATCCTTTTGGAATGCTTTCCATAAGTGAGAGGTAAATTGGGTATCTCTATCTGAGATGATAGATAAGAGAACATCGTGCAACCTAACCAACTCCTTGAGATAGAGAATGGCATAGTCCTCGGCTAAATAAGAGGTATGGACTGGCAAGAAATGAGATGATTTGGTCATCCTATCTACAATAACCTAAATAGAATCATGATGACGATGAGTATGAGGCAAACCTGTCACAAAATCCATGTTCACGTCTTCCCATTTTCATATGAGAATACTGAATTCCTGTACGGACCCACTAGGTTTTTGGTGTTGAACCTTAACTTGCTGACATATAGAGCACTTAGCTACAAACTCTGCAATATCTCTCTCCATCCTACTCCAATAATAGATCTCCCATAAATTGTGGTACATCTAAGTGGACACTGGATGAATAGAGTAACGCGCACCATGCACTTCTGCAAGAATTCATTACCTCAAATCATCTACACCAGGCACACATAATCTATGCTGACAGCGCAACACACCATCTCTCCCTTGAGTGAAAACCCTTACTTTCTAATCTCTGACTGATTTCTTCAACTTAACTAGGTTGGGATCTCTATCCTTCTTTTCCTCCATCTCAGATACTAGAGTTAATTCTGAGATACTCTACACCCATATACTACTTTCGGATGAATCGACTAAGCAAACACCTAGTCGGGCAAGATGATGAACTTACTGGGCTAATTTCTTCTTACAATCCTTCACATGAGCTACACTACTCATAGACAATCTATTGAGAGCATCAGCCACTACATTGGCCTTGCTTGGATGATACAGAACACTTATGTCATAATCCTTTAATAACTCTAATCACCTTTTTGACGTAGATTCAAATCTTTCTAAGAAAAGACATACTAATGACTTTTGTGATCTGTGAATAGATCTACATGTACCCCATACAAGTAATGTCTTTAAATCTGTAAGGCAAGAACTACTGCTACTCTCAAGATCATGAGTTGGATAATTCTTCTCATGAGGCTTAAGCTGTCTGGAGGTGTAGACTATGACCTTACCTCTCTACATGAGGACACAACCCAAACCTACTCTGGATGTATCACAGTAACCAACAAACCTGTAGTACCCCGTACTTCTACCTAGCTTAAATTTATCCTAGAAATGTTAAAGACTTGTTTCAAAGATGAATCCACTTTTATACATATGTTATTTTCAATATTTTCACTTTTTTTCATGTGGGAAATTCAATAAGCTTTCTATCGATATCAAATTTACCCAAATCTGACACCCGGGTGAAGAGTTAGAGCCATTTTAGTGAGACAGTGTATCACCCAAATCATCAGTGCATCGCGGAGCAGGTCAAAATGGCAATCATCAAAATTCAGTGAGCCTCCGCGATTATGGTGCGTCGCGCTAGGGCTTAAATTCAGAATCGTCCTTTTTCTAGTGTCTCAGCGTGATACCACGCATCGCGGTGAAGTTCTAGGTCCCATCCAGTATTGCTACATGATTTTACCGTGTTGCACCGTCAGCCCAGTTCCCAGTTGGCAAGTTCTAGTGAAATGGCCTGATAGCGCCGCGTTGCGCCAGCCTGCCAAATCAAAAAATTTTCTCAAAAATAAAATACGCATCCAAGGGTTAAAAGAGTCAATTTCTCACCCCCATATAAACCTAATAACATGTGATTTAGTCATTCTTCACCCAAAATATGCTAGTTTCTCTCAAGAACAACCTAGGGTTTCTATTGGGGATTCAAATTCAAGAAGATTCCACCGTCAATCTTCACAAAATCACGAACTAAGGTATGCATAGTGTTCATTCATGGACTCTTTTCATCCATGAAGCCCAAGAATCTCTTTTCTAAAGTCCAAATTTTATATTTTCTTTATGAACTTCATGTTGGGTTTTTTTTTTTTTTTTATGTTCTGAATGATTAATTAAATTCAAATCCATGTTGGGTGATTAATGTTATGTTGAATTGATTTGTATAGATGTATATTCATGTGAACCTATGATTAAACCCTAGGATGATGAAATTAGATGTTGAATTATGATGTGTAATTGTTGTATAATGGTGTCTACATATATTATGCCTATCATGTGTTTGATTAAATGCCGATATAAAGGAAAAGTGCCCAACTAGCATGATATTATGAAATTCCCATGTTTGTACAAGTTTATGTATATCACATATTTGATGAAGTGCTTCAATATATGAATTATGAATTATGTTATTGGTCATGTGTTCACGTAAGTCATGCTATGTCAGTTTCTTTTCATCGAGTCCTGGGGTTACTTATACCCGACAATTTAGCTGTGTGCTTAGAGTTATGTTATATTTTCAAGATACTCTCAGTCAAGCTATAATCCATAGAACTCAGTCAGTCATGTGACTCAGGAAAACCAGAAATCTCAGAAATCTCAGTAATCTCAGTAGTTCAGTAATCTCAGTACCCAGTAATCTCAATACCTCAGTATTCCCAGTCAATCTCAGTAACTTCAGTATTATTAGTCAGTCCTCAGAACTTAGTACATTTTGTCAGTCAATGGAACTCAGTAAATTCAGTTCAGTTCAGCTCCGCTAAACAATACCACTAGTATCAGTTCAACTCAGTTAATCAGTTCAGTGTCTTTTAGATGGGAGCAGGATTCAGCATCGAGCGAACCCAATGATGGGGAATCACCTGTTATTCAGTGGAGGGTGTGATCCTTAGAAGAAATCCTTGTGTTCCAAAACTACGCAACCAACATAGGTTGAGATGCACCCTACGTGTTTAGGGATATATATACATCTCATTTGGGTTACCTACTAGGAGGGGTTGATGGAAGAGCTCCCTGTCAGTGAGGGTACACTCACAACAGGTCTTTACAAGTGGCCCAATACGACACCCTTCCAGCTGGGGTTATAGGTTGGACCCCACCAGTTCAGTTTCGGGGTATGTCGATTAGATGATTATTTCCCACAGTTACAGTTTTAGTCTTAGTCTCAGCGTCGTTAAAAGAACTTAGATAGTTCTTTAGATTTTAGGACTGTTAGATATAATCAACTTAGTATAGAACAGAACTTAGATAGCTCCATCAGATTCAGGACTGTCAGATACAGTCATTCACGTTATCAGTTATATCAGTTATCAAAACTCATGTCATCAGTATTTATCTTCAGGACTGTCAGATATAGTCAACTAGACTAGTTCTTCATAATCAGAACTATCAGACATAGTTATTCATGTATCACTAATATAGTATTAGTCCCTCAGATATGAGTAATTCCATGTTGTTAGAAAAACTCAGTAGTCAAAACTCAGTATTCAGTCTTGGCACGATCTCAGTTACGGTTACGTATGCATACATGTATTCTCATATTCATGTTAGTTAGTCAGTTAGTATTGTTCGTACATATGAACCTATTGTATTTAGCCTACATCACTTGTATACCAGTATATTTAAAGTACTAACGAATTTGTGCTATGGTGTCTTATACCATAGGTTTAGAAGCGCGAGCTCCAAAGAACCAGTAGCATCCTAGTTCAGTGATCAGAGTTAGCAGTGAGTCCTCATCCTTCGAGGACATAATGATCATATTACTATTTTGATTTTCAGTTTATTTCAGTAGTTGAAGTTAGTTGGGGACATGTCCCATCAACTCCTTATTCAGACAGTTTTGAGGCTTTCAAACTACAATATGTTCAGACAATTATCTTAGTTATTTCGGTATTGTTATACCATAATTTTCAGTTATGTACTAGTATTGAACCTTATGGCCTTTTAGTTTATATTTTCACATTTATGATATTATTACTATTATTTGGTGCTTATTTTACAGATATCAGTCATGGGTTAGCTTGTGGTCCTTTGGGGTCATGAGTATCGTGTAGTGTTTCGGGTACCAGATTTGCGGCGTTACAAAATTGGTATCGGGGCCTAAGGTTCAACAGTGTCCTAGGAAGTCTGAAAAGCCGCATCTAGTAGAGTCTTGTGAATGGGTGTGTTGTGCACCACACTTATGTGAAGGAGGCTATAAGATGTTTTAGGAACATTTTCCCTTTATTCATGTCTCAGGTCGTGCTATAGAAAGGTTCTCTAAGGAACTCATGTAGATTCTCCTCATGCTTCACTTATGTCAAATTCACCTTACTTTCAAGGTAACAGAAATGGTGAAGCTCAAAGTCCTAGAGATAGGCTTTTCTGAAACAGTCCCTGCAGAGAGTTAGTATGGGATTGCCCACAAGCTCAAAAGTATCCCATCATTTTAGTTATTCTCCAAAGTTGTACAACTCTTATTCATGATTATGAGAAATCATATGTCATTAGATCCCTTCTTAGAATCCTATGATAGCATATGACCTAGAGTTAGAAGTATGAACTGAGGCGTTTAGCAGTAGTAGAGTTGGGATAACATTATCCAGGTTGAACAAATTATGTATTCATGGGGATAGATAGACCAGAGTAATTCATTAGGCTTAAACCGTGCAAGCTAGAACTTAAGTTATTAATTTGATAGTAAGTATGAAGGTGTGGATATGATTGAGGTGATGTAGTATTAGTAGTCTATGAAGAAACAGAAGCAGATAATGTGTTTAGTAAGGTAAGCATATGTCGAACAGAGTATTAGTAGGTGACAATGATTGCAGTTTAGTTCAGAGTTTATTAAAGTGCTCACGGACTTATGATGATGGCTTAAAGCTAAGGTGGAGATGACAGATCAAGTGACCGAGTAGGCTCTCATATCCTAGTAGTAATGCAAGTACATATAGAAAAGCAGTAAGGGAAGATGATTCCCGACCCATCCTTATCTCAATGTAAAGTTTGGTACTTCAGTCAGTATGATGCCTACGCATGCTTTACATCTCAGTTCCATGAACACAACTTATATTTATAGGCTTCCTAAAGAATCATGTACAATTCTAGTTCCCAACATAAGGAGTTCAGTTCTATTCCCCTCAGTAATACAAATCATGTCCACGAATGCAAAAAACTCCAAACTCAGGTCATACAGCTCATGATACAGTATACACAACTTCCATGACTCATTCTACGCCTCTACTGATCAGTTAAATTCAAACTATATTACGCATATCCTTAATTTAGACCTCTTGGTGAATCCATGATATTTATATTCTATTTCTCAGGCTTCAGTCAAGTGTTAAGTTCAGTTAGTGTCCATTCATGCTTTATGTCCTCCTGATTTAACCCTACAGTGAGCTCTCGTTGTGAAAATAATATAGTGGAGAGCAGTTGCTTAGAAGGGAGAGAGTGGATATTTCATATTAAGACAAGTAGTGGTGAAGATAGGATTGAATATCATAGAAAGAGTGGAGAGCAGTTGTGAAGATAAGCTTGAATATCATGTTAGTGTACAAGTAAATGGCTAGCAAAAGGTTGTATTTAGAAGTTGGGAAAGTACAGAGTGTGAGTATACATTTGAATCCCTGACTTATGTCAGCCCCCATCGTGTAACTATCAGAATTTAGTTGCTATCTCAGTTACTCAGTAATTAGTGTTCAGTATCAGAATTAAGCACTTCAGTATCGGTATAAACCTTAGTTATCAGAAACCAGTATTCAGTCCCAATTATAGTCTTAGTTACGGTTACAACCTCAATTACCATCTTATCTATAATCTCAATTCCAGTCCTAGTTCAGTAATCAGGTTGGTAACTCAGTTTAGTTTTGGGTTTACTCGACCATAGCGTAGAGTTATCAGCTACTTAGTTGTCAGCCTTCTAGTACCTCAGTTTACAAGACTGTTCTAGAAACATGTTGTACTCTTAGTGTTGCATTCTCAAATAATAAAATTACCCTCAGTTCATGCTCAGTATCTTATGTCAACCAGTCAGTTCTTATCTCTTATGCATGACGCTCTTTAGTTGCAGTCCAATTATTCAAGACTAAGTACAGTTCAGTCTTACACGCCCAGTATTCAGCTATTAGCTATCCAGTTAATCAGATAAGTTAGTGTATTTATGCACTCGTGTTCAACACCCATGTGAATCTTTTTAGTAGCCTCAGTTACAGTGCAAGAGACTTAGTCATTTTATCTTAAATAGTGTTCATAGGCCCCAACTCATCTTACCAAACTTTAGCCATGTGATGATTTTCTTATTCAGCTGTCTTGTTTAGACAAGGCTAAGATTTCCTTACACCCTATAGTCATTAGAACTCTAGAGAAAGAGTTTCATAGAAACACTCCAATTGAGCATAAGTTTTCAGCATGAGTTAGTCTGTAAAACCAGAAAGTTAGTCTATCAGTCAAACGGATAAGTTTGCATGGTTTGGGTTTTTGTCCCTTCCATCTAGATGTACTATCTTAAGCCTCAAGAATGTAACCATTCTAAGATGAACCAACTAGATAGATGCAAGCTCAACCCAGTTTATGTATCATGCTTCAGTTTCAGATCCCAGATATTCGGTTAAGACTCAACTCATAAATGCCTTGTGCATTGCTTCAGTTTCCTCAGCGACTCAGCCAAGTCAGTATTCTTTGAGGTGCATAGCATCCCAAGGGGGAGATACACTTTAAATCCCCCAAGATTTCATAACATAAACATGCCAATCTCTTTCCACGTAATAAATCCAGTTTGGAGTAAGAGGTACTCATAAGTTGACCCTCAAGCTCCAACTTAAGCGGTACTCCATGTATTCATGACTTAGTTTAGTTCATGAAAATTTAGTTCATGCTCCACATTTCAGACTCAGTTATGTTCTCATGTTACCGTTTATACATACTCCTAGCATAATCATGGCTTCACCATTTTATGGCTTAAGTAATGGGTTTTTCTTGCACTTACTCAGTTCCATGTTCAAATTACCATTACAAACTTGGTATTCAGTTCATTCTCGGATTTCCATTACAAACTTGGTACCTTTACCCTTACATGTTTAGTTGCATGGTCATGAGTTGATTCAGTTATGTATTCACGCATCAGATATGTGTGATTATCTTACCAGTACTCTCAGTCATACATTCATGTATCAGCTTAGTCATAAAATCATGCATTAGATATGCATGCTCAGTATGAATCTCAGTAATGTCAGCCAGGTAGTCACATTTCCATTGTTAATGTTCAGTAAGAACTTCAGCTTATCATTCTTCCCATTTTAATCAGTCTCATTTGAGGATGAATGTTCCCAAGGGGGAGATATTGTAATACCTCGTACTTCTACCTAGCTTAAATTCATCCAGAAATGTTAAAGAATTATTTCAAAGATGAATCCACTTTTATACATGTAGTATTTTCAATATTTTCACTTTTTTGTGGAAAATTCAATAAGCTTTCCATCGATACCAAATTTGCCCAAATCCGACACCCAGGCGAAGAGTTAGAGCCTTTTAGTGAGATAGTGTATCACCTGAGCCATCAGCGCGTCGCGGAGTAGGTCAAAATGGCAATCGTCAAAATCTAGTGAGCCTCCATGATTATGGCACGTCGCGCCAGGGCTCAATTTCAGAATGATTCTTTTTCCAGTGTCTCAGCGCGATACCACCGCATCGTGGTGAACTTCCAGGTCCTATCCAGTAGGCGATTTCACCGCATTGCACCGTCAGCCCAGTTCCCAATTGGAAATTTCTAGTGACACGACACGATAGCACCGTGTCGTGCCAGCCTGCCAAATTAGGAAACTTTCTCAAAAATAAAATACGCATCCAAGGGGTTAAAGGGTCAATTTCTTAACCCTATATAAGCCCAATAACACGTGATTTAGCCATTCTTCACCCAAAATATACTAGTTTCTCTCAAGTTTCTCTCAAGAACAAGCTAGGGTTTCTATTGGGGATTCAAATTCAAGAAGGTTTCACCATCAATCTTCACAAAATCATGAACTAAGATATGCATAGTGTTCATTCATGGACTCCTTTCATCCATGAAACCTAAGAATCTCTTTTCTAAAGTCAAGATTTTAGATTTTCTTTATGAACTTCATATTGGGTTTATTTTGTTTATGTTGAGAAAGACCAATTGATTTCAAATCTGTGTTGGGTGATTAAAGTTATGTGGAATTGATTTGTATAGATGTATATTCGTGCGAACCTATGATTAAACCCTAAGATGATGAAATTAGATGTTGAATCATGATATGTAATTGTTGTATAATGGTGTCTACATATATTATACGTATCATGTGTTTGATTAAATGTTGATATGAAGGAAAAGTGCCCAACTAGCATGATATTATGAAATCCCCATGTTTGTACAAGTTTATATATATCACATGTTTGATGAAGTGCTTCAATATATGAATTATGAATTGTGTTGTTGGTCATGGGTTCACGTAAGTCATGCTATGTTTGTTTCTTTTCATCGAGTCCTGGGGGTACTTGTACTCAAAAATTTAGCTGTGTGCCTAGAGCCATGTCATGTTTTCATGATACTCTTAAGGTATAATCCATAGAACTTAGTCAGTCATGTGACTCAGGAAAACCTACAAATCTCAAAAATCTCAGCAGTTCAGTAATCTCAGTGATCTCAGTACCCAGTAATCTCAATAACCTCAGTATTCCCAGTCAATCTCAGTCACTTCAGTATTATCAGTCAGTCCTCAAAATAGTATATTCCGTCAGTCAACTGAACTCAGTAAATTCAGTTCAGTTCAGCTCCGCTAAATAATACCACTAGTATCAGTTCAACTCAGTTAATCAGTTCAGTGTCTTTCAGATGAGAGTAGGATTTAGAACCGAGCGAACCCAAGGATGGGGATTCACCTATTATTCAGTGGAGGGTGTGATCCTTAGAAGCAATTCTTGCATTCCAAAACTACATAGCCAGCGTAAGTTGAGATGCACCCTACGTATTTAGGGATATATACACATCTCATTTAGGTTACCTACTAGGAGGGGTTGACGGAAGAGCTCCCTGTCAGCGAGGGTATACTCACAATAGGTCTTTACCAGTGGTGCAATACTGACATCCTTTCAGCTGGGGTTATAGGTTGGACCACACCAATTCAGTTTTGAGGAATGTCGGTTAGATGATCACATCTCATAGTTACAGTTTCAGTCTTAGTCTCAGCCTCAGTAAAAGAACTCAGATAGTTCTGCAGATTTTTGGACTGTCAGATACAGTCAACTAAGATATAAAATGGAACTCAGATAGCTCCATCATATTCAGGACTGTTAGATACAATCATTCACGTTATCAGTTATATCAATTATCAAAACTTATATCATCAGTATTTATCTTCAGGACTGTTAGATACAGTCAACCAGACTAGTTCTTCATAATCAGAACTATCAGACTCAGTTATTCATGTATTAGTAATATAGTATCAGTCCCTCAGATTTTAGTAATTCCATGTTATTAGAAAAACTCAGTAGTCAGAACTCAGTATTCAGTCCTAACACGATCTCAATTAAAGTTACGTATACATGAATGTATTCTCACGTTCATGTTAGTCAGTTAGTATTGTTCATGCATATGAACCTGTTGCATTCAGCCTACCTCACTTTCATACCAGTACATTCAAAGCATTGGCGTATTTGCACTATGGTGTCTTATACCATAGGTTTAGAAGCACGAGTTCCAGAGAACCAGTAGCATCCCAGTTCAACGATCAGAGTTAGCAGTGAGTCCTCATCCTTCGAGGATATGATGATCACATTACTATTTTAGTTTTTATTTTATTTCAGTAGTTGGAGTTAGTTGGGGACATGTCCTATCAACTCCTTATTCAGACAGTTTAGAGGCTTTCAGACTGCAGTATGTTCAGACAATTATCTCAGTTGTTTTGGTATTGTAATATCATACTTTTTAGTTATGTACTAGTATTGAACTTTATGGCCTTTCAGTTCATGTTTTCGTATTTATAATATTATTACTATTATTCAGTACTCATTTTACAGATATCAGTCATGGGTTAGCTTATGGTCCTTCGGGGTCATGGGCACTGTGTAGCATTTTGAGTACCAAATTCAGGGCATTACAAAACCCATCTGAACTATTTGGATGAGTAAGAACTGAGGCTGAGGAGAGTCGAGTCTTCAACTCTTGAAAACTCTTCGCGTAAGAATCTGACCACTGAAACTTAACTTTCTTCTGTGTCAATCTGGACATGGGGGATGCAATATAAGAAAACCCTTTAGTAAACTAATGGTAATAGCCAGCTAAACCTAAGAAACTCCTAATGTCTGATGGAGAGATAGGTCTGGGCCTGTTTCTCATCACTTCGGTCTTTTGAGGATCGACTCTAATGCCATCACCAAAAATAATATGGCCAAGAAAAGCTACTTATCTTAGCTAGAATTCATACTTACTGAATTTAGCAAACAACTGGTGAGCTCTAAGAGTCTGAAGTACTATCCGTAGGTGGTCTGCATGACTATTTTTGCTACGAGAATAGACAAGGATGTCATTAATGAAGACTATGACGAATATGTCCAAGTACTGCTTGAACACTCAGTTCATCAAGTCCATGAAGGCTGCTGGGGAACTGGTAAGACCAAAGAACATGACTAAAAATTTGAAGTGACCATACCGAGTTTGGAAAGCTGTTTTCGAAATATCACATTCTTTGACTCTAAGCTAATGATAGCCTGACCTGAGGTCTATCTTGAAAAAGTAACTAGAACCCTGAAGTTGGTCAAACAACTCATCGATTCTAGGAAGTGAGTATTTGTTCTTGACTGTGACCTTGTTCAACTGATGGTAGTCAATGCACATCCTAAGGGAACCATCTTTCTTATGCATGAACAGGATATGTGCACCCTACAGGGAGACACTGGTCCTGCTGAATCCCTTATCTAGGAGGTATTTTAACTATTCTTTCAACTCTTTAAGTTTAGTTGGAGATATTTTGTATGGCGCAATATATATAGGCTGAGTATCTGGGAGAAGGTCTATTCCAAAGTCGATTTCCCATTTGGGAAGAACTCCGGGAACATCTTCAGGAAACACATCTGGAAATTCATTTACTACTGGGACTGACTCAAGAGTAGGAGTTTCTGAGCTAGAGTCCTTGACTCGCACAAGATGGTAGATACACCCCTTGGATATTATCTTTCTCGCTCTAAGGTACGAAATCAACTGACCCCTAAGAGATTTAGTACTACCCCTCCATGCAAGGACTGGTTCATTTAGGAACTAAAAATGAACAACTGAGGCATAACATGAGTGGAACCAATCCATTTCAAGAATAACATCAAAATCTGTCATCTCTAACTCCACGAGATCAACTGAGGTAACTTTCTGAGATATTATGATAGGACAGTTCCTGTATACCTTCCTGGCTATAATGGAAACACCTACTGGGGTATACACTGAAAAGGGCTCTGCTAGAGTTTCGAAACTGACTCCAAAATTGATGACTATATATGGAGTTACAAAAGAAAGAGAAGCTCCAGGGTTTAGTAAAACATAAACATGTAAGTGAAAGACCTACAATGTACCAGTAACTACATCAGTAGAATTTTCTTAATCTTAGTAGGACTGAAGAGCATATAATATGTTCGGACGCTGACCACTGGTAGCACTGGAAGTGACACCCTACTGATTTGGGCAACCAAATAGAACAGATAATTGATGGGACTGGCCCTGTTGGCGAACATCCCTACCTTTCTGAGCAACTACCCGACTCTCCCGAATCCGATGGCCTGGATTGCCATACCTAAAGCACACATCACTACCCATTCTACACTCACCCTAATGGTGTATGCACATTTCTGACATAGAGGATTTGTACGAGAATTGCTAATACTAACCTGAGACTTAGAGCCTGGTTCCCTGTCCCTATTATCATTTCTAACTTTAGGTACTGGGGCATTGACTGAAGAAGGTACTGGGGATGAATACCTCTGATGAAACTGAGGATGGTTACCACATTCTGACTTTGGCTGACTGAAGTTAAAGTTACCCGTTCTAGCTCTCTTGTTTTCTCTCCCCCTCTCCTTAATCTTCTTCTCCTCTATCTGTTGAGCATAGATCATCAACCTAGACAAGTCCATCTTACTAATCAGTATTACGGTCCTATACTCCTTGACCACACTATCAGATATGCTAGACACAAACTTACTCATCTTGGACCTACTAATACCTACCACATGAGGAGTATATCTAGAAACTGAGTGAACTTGAGAGAATACTCTCTCACACTCATGGTGACTTGCCTCAAATTAATAAATTCTAACACCTTGGCCTTCTTCAACTCTAATGGAAAGAATCTATTTAAGAAGGTTGTGGCAAACTCTTCCCATTCTATATGCCCTGCATTAACACATCTATCAACTTTCCACTGTTTGAACCAAGTATGGGCTACATCCTGCAATTGATATACAGCCAACTCATCACTCTAACTAGATGTCACCCTCATAGAATTCGTTACCTTCTAAACCATATCTAAGAATTCTTATAGATCTTTTTCAGACTTGGATCCCGTGAAAGAAAGAGGATTCATCAAGGTAAAGTCTCAAATTCTAGTTGCAGCAGTATTGGCCATTGGATTGGCCAAAACAAAAGCTAGACATTCATTCTGTGCTGCTACAGAGTTCGCTAGAGTAGTAAACGCAGCTCTGAATTCTGCGTGAGAGACATACTCATCCAGAGGATCTGCCTGGATGGGCTGAGGGGCTGGCTGAGTTCCCGTTCTTCTTCGGAGGCATAAAATATAAATAGAAGGAGAAAATAGATTAGATTGAGAGTTTAACTTGAGCTCATTCTCAACCGCACGATATGAATACTAAAAGAAGGGAAATTTTTCCTAAACGCTTTGTAGCCTCTCGTCCATAAGTGTGGCGTGCTACACACCCACGCACAAGACTCTACTCGACATGGTTTTCAGACTTCCTAGGACACTTTAAAACCTTAGGCTCTGATACCAAGTTTTTAATGACCCAATATTGCCCCCTAGTCGTTATACAGTGCTTACAGCCCCAAAGGACCACAAGCTAACCCATGAGCTGGTACCTACTGTGAGCACCGGATAATATAGTCATATATGCAGAAGAAAACAACTGATATTACCATAAGGTTTTAAACATCGAGCCAATGCTGGAATATAATTTATAGAAAACCACTGTCTGAGTCTGAGAAAATACTGCTAAACTGAATAACTAACTGATTGTAGTATCTGAAAAGCCTCTAAGATTGACTGACTGAGAGTTGATAGGACAGGCCCCCAACTAACTCTACTAACTACTGAAATAAAGAAATGAAGTAAAGTAATCTATCCCCGGATGATGAGGACTCACCGCTGCTACTGTGCTGCTGATAATCTAAGAATCTAGGTGCAACCCAAGAACTGAGCATCAACACCTATGATATTAGACATCATAGCACAAAAGAAAGGTATGCGATCAGTACTTTGAATGTAATGATATGCTAAATGAGGTAGGCTGACATGCAAGGTTTAATGAATAGAAGTAATAAACCATCTGAATAGACATGCAAAGCAAGGAGTACTAAGTATAGGACATAAAGTTTATAGCTACTAGAGATATATAAAATATGTAATTACTTTATATGAATGAGAGTCTGTAAATACTAAAAATACATGAAAATCTGTAGAAAGAGATGTTGCATGACCAAGCTTATAACATGAACTGAGTAAAATATGTAAACTGATATATTGAGATAACTAAAATTTGTATACTTTGGTCAAACAACACTAAGGCTGAATGGCTGAATTGGAACTATAATTGAGATTGTATTTGAGACTGTGGGTGGTATCATCTAATCGACATTTCCTAATTTGAGCTAATCGAGGTCCAACCTGTAACCCCAGTTGGAAGGGTGTTAATACCGTGCCACGGGTACTAACGCTGGATGTGTGGATCCTCAAAACTGATATAATGTCCAAAGGACTAAGGGTGTTAAGCCTGAACTGACGGATGATCCCTCCGAGATAGTCAAGCCTAATCTGATGGGTGAATACTCATATTCTACGCTGGCTACGTAGTTCTGGAGTATAGGGACTGCTACTAATGACTCTTCCTATCTGACGGGGAAGCCGCCATCTCTACACTCACTCGGTTCTTAGTCCTACTCCCAACTGAATGTCACTGAGATACTAGACTGTTCTGAGTTTAATGACTGATATCTGGCTATTCTGGTAATGCTTATAGTATAATTTAAAGACTATTCTGTAATGTACTGAGACTAGATTGATAAAATAACTATGGTTTTTGGGTATTCAATACCCCCAGGACTCAAAACAATGATATTAATATAACGCCAAAACTTGGGGGACATGACATGAAGGCTTTCATAAAATATTTACTCCTATAGGCATTTCATCAAACACTTGTGGTTCATAGTTTAGTCAAATCATGGAAATACTAAAGGACTGACATAATTGACATAAAGGTAACATGAAAAACACTAAGTCATGATTTAATGCAATAAATGATAACACTAAAACATGGGGAATCGAATAACCACAATAACTTCATTTAAACATGGTACTAAATTAAAGTTCATGGAAACTCATGGCTTAAAATCATAATTAAATATCATGAAACTTGAAAAGATGATAACTTTATAATTAAAATCGGATACTTGGACTCCATGGATAAAAGAAATCCATGGATGAACATCCAACATACCTTAATTGATAAATTTCTTGAAGTCCTTGATGAGTTCTTGAGGATTTGACTTGAAATTGGAGAGCTAGGGTTCTTGATTGGTAGAGAGAGCTTCTTTATTTGGGGGAAAATAATCAAATAATGAGTTTAAAAATGTTTTTAAGGCTTAGAAGCACACCTGGGCAGATTAAAATAATGGGAAAGGACTGTTTTAACCTTGGGCAACACTTCTAATTTTCGTGAAATTTTTCCAATCTGGACCCCTTGGCACGACACGCCACTATCACACCAGGCCATTGCAAAAAGGAAAATTGGGACCTGGACAAATACCGTGATGCGGAGCTATCGTGGTA
Source organism: Capsicum annuum (assembly GCF_002878395.1). Lineage (NCBI taxonomy): Eukaryota > Viridiplantae > Streptophyta > Magnoliopsida > Solanales > Solanaceae > Capsicum > Capsicum annuum. The sequence goes on from NC_061113.1 coordinate 231,036,795, forward strand.
AGGCTTTGGATTGCCAATTTGGCCTGCTCCGCGATGTGCCATAATCGCGTACCTTCACTGAAAATTAACAATTACGAAACTGACTGATGGAGCGATGCGCCACTATCACGAAGTAACACTGAAAACTGACAATTGCTATTTACACTGGCTCCGCGATGCGTAAGTGTCAAAATGACGGTGTTTAATGACTGGAACTTAAAATCATCATAACTTCTTACCCGATTATTGAATTTGAGAAAATTTTATATCGTTGGAAAGCTAATTCAATTTCCTACGCAATGGAAGGCTCTAAATTGAAGAATAATGAGTGTTTCAAAAATTTTATGTGCGAATACTCATGTATAGGGACTTAGATTACGCTATGAAAATACGGGGTGTTACAACGTCATTGGCCAGTTTTCAATCATTAAAACTCCACGTCCTTAAGGGTATTTGGGTTATTTTCCCACATCTATTCAGTCTCCAAAATGCAAAATTCATCCCTGAATAGGAAAATTACTCTCTCTCTCAAATTACTCAAGATAAAAAATCCTAAGAGATCTAATTTCAAATTCAAAATTCAAGAACTTACCATCAACCTTCATTAATTCAGTCAGTTAACAGAACTTAGTAGTATTTCGTCAGTAAATGGAACCCAGTGAACTCGATCCAGTTAAATAGTATGATCAATAACAATTCAGTCAAGCCTAATACAGTCTAGAAATTAGTTCAATGTCTATTCAGTTGGGAGTAGGATTAAGCACCGAGTGAGTGTAAGGTTGACGGATTCCATGCCAGATAGGCAGAGCCGTTAGTAGTAGTCCCTGTACTCCAGAACTATGTAGCCAACATAGGATATGAGAAGTCACCCATCAGTTTAGGCTTGACTTTCTTGCAGGGGTCACCCATCAGTTTAGGCTTGACACCCTTAGTCCTGTGGGACAATGAAGTACATCAGTATAGTGGATCTACACAACTAATGTTAGTACCCATGGCATAGCACTAATACCCTTCTAACTGAAGTTACAAGTTGGACCCCGATTAGATTAGATTGGGGCATGTCGGTTAGATGACTACCTCTCACATTTTTAGTTTTAGTTTTAGTACAGAACTCAGTTTAGTTCTACAGATTCAGGAATGTTAGATACAGTCATCCAACTTAGTGTAGAACTTAAATCAGTTCTTCAGAATCAAGATTGTCAGAAATAGTCACTCAGTTATCAGTAATACAGTATCAGTAAACTCAGATATCAGTTAATCAACAGTCAAAACTCAGTATCTAGTGTTACCATGACCTCAGTTACAATTTATGTATTCATGCATGTACTCTCATTTAATTATGTTCATGTTACTCAGTTAGTTATTGTTCATGCATATGAACTCATGCATATCGGCCTACCTCATTAGAATACCAGTACATTCAAAGACTGACACATACTTTTTGTTTGAACTATGATGTCTTATATCATGGGTTCAGACGCACGGACTCCTAACCACACTTAGCAGCCCGGAGTATCAGTAACAGATTTAGTGGTGAGGGTTAGCTAGTGATCCTTCAGGGTCGTTAGCACCGTGTAGCATCCGGGGTACAGACTCGGGGCGTTACAACTTCTTTTTAGAAGGCCTATAAATATGAACTTTATCCGGATATACCCAAATATCAAAATGGTTTGAGCTAGATTTTTAGATTGTTTAAAGTTCAAAATGATTTTTAAAAATAGATTTTGTAGGGACTCTATTCAGGATATAGGTTGCAGTTTTAAAGCTTCAACCAAAAGAGACTCTGGCATGATAACCCTTGATATCATACTTCTCACTAGTTCCATGAGAGTATGATTACGTCTCTCAAACACCATTCTGCTCAGGTGTACCTGACATGATGTATTGAGCTATTCTTTGACATTCTTGTAAAATAAAGAAAAAGGCGTATACATTGATTAGACTCATCATATTTTTCATCGTAATCACCCGCACAATCATATATTACTATCATAATGGATTTCTCAGGCTGTTTTCAACTTCAGTTTTGTAAATTTTAAATTTATCAAGTTCTTCAGACTCCTCTTTAAAAGGTATATATAAATATATCTAGAAAAATCATCAATAAAAGTAATAAAATATTTGTGATTATTCAAAATAGATACACAAGGTTCGTTAATATCTGTATGGATAATTTTCAAGATATCTTAGCTTCTGGTGGAACCTTTTCTCTTAAACTTAGTCATTTTACCTTTGACATAGTCAACACTCTTAGTCATTTTACATTTGATATAGTCAACACAAATTTTTAAAACGTATTGGATCAAAAATAGGTAAAATATTTTTCTTTACCAATCGATCTATTCTTTCTTTAGAAATATGACCAACAAATCTATACCATAACAAATAATTCATTTTATGACCTTTTGTCGACAACTTCTTAAATATGCATTGGCTTTGGTGACTTCACCCCTTGTGATTTCATACGATATTTTAACTCAAAATAATTAAACTGTACAAGAAATCACTTAAAAAGCCATCACCTATGACATGTGAATCATATAAAATTTTAACAAAATCATTACTTAATTGAAATGAGCAGCCCGATTATCTAAATGTAAAATAGCAATAACCCTCTCATTGATGGTACAAAATAATAGTTTTATAGAAATCTAGAATTATTTTTGAAAGATAAAATGACAAAACCTTTGAACTTTACTTTTGCTTTGATTCCATTGCCCACAGCTACATTAGTTTCATCCTCTTTTGGCTTCAGTGTGCTTACCGATCCTAATTTCTTTCTCAAAGGATAGCCAACTTTTTTATGATATGTTTGTTTCCAATTTCAGCACTTGATTTCTTTCTTAGTTAGAGCTTGAGGGCCATTAGAATTATGAGATTGACCTTGGTTACCACCAGGATTATTAGAATTACCACTACAACCACATGGATGACGAAACTAACCATGTTATTTTTGTGAAATCTGGCAACATATTGATAATGTTAAGTTTTGATGAATGATCTTGAGCTTGAAGTTATTGCAGGAATTTAGGAAAAAGAATATTCAAAAGAATTTCTTTTTCAAATACTCAAGAAAGAAGCATCTCACAAAATTTTCAAAAGGAAGGAAGATTGCTGGATTAATTAAGGCGCTTGATTCATGGGATTTCCCCATCATTATAGTTCTTACTTAGATAGATTTTTTCTTTTAGTCTCTGGTTATTCTTGGAAATTGAGTATTCATTATTTCTTTTCCTAAGAAGAAAGATCTTTTGGGTTACCTTGTGTGACTATCTTTCAACGGCTAGTACTAATTCCAACCACTACTATAGAAGTATTACAAGATGAAGAAAGAGATAAATTTTTATCTCAACCCTCTCTAATTCTTTTCTCTACTTTATTCAAGTGTTGTATTCTCTCAAAGTTTATTGTGTACTCAAAAAGAGAGGAGATGATAACACATAGTGGCAAGGCATTGTATCAAAGTGAAAAAAAAAAAAAGTGTAAGTCATAGCCAAAAAGTTTGACTCAATCGTTGTACTTTGATTTTATTCACAAAGAGCTAGTGGAATCCCTTGCAAACCAAGGGAGCTGGAGTAAAATCAATTAGAGGTACCAACTAGTATAAAATATATAGTGTTATTTACCTTCAACAGTTCATTTCTTGAATTTTTATTACTGCCCCAATAGTCGACAATCTGTCTAAGAAAGTCGACTGTGTAAAAAAATAGTAATTCATCCCTCTCTTACTACTTTCAATTGATATCAGAACGAGGACTCACAATTACTTGCTTAACAATAAGTGAGAAAATATCATGGCATAGACTGTTGCTGGAGCTTTATTTTCTGAAGGAACATCCTATAATATACATTCTTATTTCAATGGGAAATACTTTTCTCAGGATAAAGAGTTTCATTAAGTCTTACGATGTCAAAGTTTTGAAGGTGATCAAACTTAGTGATCTTTCACTTATCTCTACAAATAGAAAAAAGATGGAAAGAAACCAAAAAATAGTGAAATATCCACTGATATCATTCTATTTTTAGAGGACTACATTGATGAACAAATGAAGATCATTCATATAAACTTTAAGGCAAAAATGTATTGTATAATGTAATTAGTAGTGAAGATTATGAGAAGATCTACTGTGAAACTATCAATGAAATAGGAGATAAATTAGAAGTGACTTATGAAGAAACTGAGAAGATCAAACAAACTCTTGTAAGTTTATTAGTCTATGACTATGAATTTTTCAAGACGAAGGATGGTGAATCCCTTGAAGAATTATTTTCTAGGTTTGACAAAATTATAAGAGAACTCAAATCTGCTGGAAAAACCTACCTGTAATAGATCAGATCACCAGGATTCTCATAAGTTTGCCTCCTTAGTGGCTTCCTAAGGTTGTGGCTCTTAAAAGTATGAACTTGAATAAAATGACCTATTATGGAGTCATAACAGATCTCATAGCCTTTGAAAAAGCTCACGTGAATAAGGAGGATCAACAACAAAAGAAAAGATGAATAATATGGCCTTCAAAGCTACAGATGGAAAGAACCATGATGCCCTGGATGTAGATAAACTTGCTCTCATCACAAGGATAGTTGTTGAAAACTTTAAAAAATTCAAAAATCAAAGAAAGGAAAACCAAATTGCTCAAAAGAAAAAGATTATATTGATCAGAACATAAATGAATGTAAGAGTTATAATAGTGGTAGATATTGTCATACTACTTATGATTATCCAAAAGCTAGAAGAGGACCCTCCAAAGGAAATCAAAAGGCTTCAGTTGCTGGAGTGATGAAGAACAATCAGACCATGAAAATGTCTAATGTTGCTGCTTCATGTCAATTGGAGAATCTAGTTAGTTAAGAACCAACTCATGTAATGAATGTTCAAAACTTCAAAACTTGCTAGACATTATCATAGTTGATCAAAATAAAGCTCATGAGGAAAAAAGCATTTTATTAAGATAAATAAGAGATTGGGAACCTAAACTAGAAGTTTGTGAGATTATAAGAGATTAGTTGAAAGAAGAAGTTGATGATTTAAAAGTCAGAATTAATAATTTTGAAAAATCTTCCAGCCACAATGTTGTCAGATCAAATCAGTCAACTGACAAAATAAAGTCAACTGACCAATCTGACAGTGATGTGCATAATAATAGATTTTATAACTTTGAAGGATCTCAACGGTCAAGTAACTCTAGTATGTCAATCAAAGGGAGCAATCACTATCTTAATACCTATTATAAGAGGTATTATAGTTCTAATAAATCTCAAAGGTCGACTAAATCAATTCAGTTGACTATGGGACCAGTCACAATACCTATTATACAACCACACATCAATACTATACTTCTTGCTATTATTGTGGGAAGCCTGGTCATAAATATTACAATTATAGATACCTAAGGGACCCAAAAAAAACTTAGATACCTAGAAATAAGTAATACATTTGTTTTGTAGGAACTCCACTCAAAGTCTAAAGGAAAGTGGTATCTTGACCGTGGATATTTAAATCACATGATTGGAAGCAAAATTTTGTTTGAAACAATAACTGATTTTGATGGAGGTGACATCAGCTTCTGGAGATAACTACAAAGGTGAAGTAATAGGTATTAATAATTTTTTTTTTAATAATTCATGTGATATTACTAATGTATATCTGGTAAAAAACTTGAGGTATAATCACTAAGAATCAATCAACTATGTGTTATTGGAGTGGAGGTAAGGTTAAAAAATGATGGGTGCATAATTAAAAAACATGAAAGAAAAATTCTTGTTGAAAACAAACATAGAAATGTGTACATAAAAAAAATAGAAGGAAATATATGTCTTCCTCTATCTCTGAGGATTCCTAGATTTGAGATAGAAAGTTTGGTCATGCTAGCATGAGGCATGTTGAAAAATTAGTCAACCATGAACTTTTGACTGGTCTTCCAAATCTTGATCTCAAAAACACTCACATTTCTAATGTTGTCATCTTGGTAAGAAAACTATAAATTTTTTTCCTATCAAAGATGTTGTATCTACAACTAAACCTTTGCAGCTACTTCATATAGATTTATTTGGTTCCACTAGGACTGCTAGCATTGATAGTAAAAGGCATGTTTTTAAGATTATTAATGATTATTCTCGATTTTCATGGGTTATGTTTCTATCTAACAAAGATGATGCTCTAAAGAATTTTAAAGTGTTTGTGAAAAGGTTCAAAGAGATAAAAACTACTATATCTCTGCCATTAGGAGTGATCATAGAGGAAAATTTGAGAATAAAGTATTGCATGTCATATTTTAAACAAGTGTATCAAGCCAATTCTAAAGAAAACTCCTTATGAACTATGGAACAACAAAAGACCGAACATTCGGTACTTCATGCATTTGTATCTAAATGCTTTGTTCACAATAATGGAAAGGACAACATCGATAATTTGATCCAAAAAGTGATAAAGGTATTTTTATGGGATATTCTAATTCTAGTAGATCTTATAGAATTTTCAATTAATGTACTCTTTGCATTGAAGAATCTGTACATATTATTTTTAATGATACTAACCATGACATAAAGAATGTTAGTATTATAGATGATAAGATTAAACTAGTAAAAGAAAATAAGTCATCCTCCATTGAAGCTGCATATACCACTAAGTCAATTGTCACAGAGACTGAACAACCAACTGTTGTCTCAAATGATCAATTTGTTCCTGGAATCATTTCAAATGAATGAAGAAGTGAACCTGACTATCCAAAGAAGTTCATTATTAGTGATCTAAGTGAAGGTATGAAAATAAAGGCTTCCAACAAAAGAAATGTGAACATAATCCTCATATCTCAACTTGAACCAAAGAAAGTTAATGAGGCTTTGGAAGATGACAGCTGGGTAAAGACAATGAAAAAAGAGCTTGAGTAATTTGACAAGAAAAATGTGTGGAATCTTGTTCCAATGCCTCTATTATTTGAACCAAATGCGTGTTCAAAAATAAAATAGGTGAATCAGGTAAAGTTGTGCGAAACAAAACTCGTCTAATTGCTCAAGGTTACTTACAACAAGAGGGAGTCGATTATGATGAGACTTTTGCACCTGTTTCAAGGTTAGAATCCATGTGAATTTTACTTGTTTACAGTTCTAATAAAGGCTTTAGTTATTTTTGAAATGGATGTGAAAAGTGCTTTTTCAAACAACTTCATTGATGAATAAGTTTTTGTGAAACAACTCCCAAGTTTTGAAATCCAAAACTTTCATATCATAGTTTAAATTCTCAAATGTTCTCTATGATTTAAAACAAGCTCCTCGAGCTTGGTATGGTAGATTGAGCAATTTGCTAATTCATCATAATTTTTTATAAGGAAAAATTGACACAACTCTCTCTATCAAACGAACCTCCTCTGAAAATTTGATCATTCAAATTTATATTGACAATATTATCTTTGGATGTTCTAATGTTGTTTTGTGTAAGGAATTTTCTGAGTTAATGTAAAATGAATTTGAAATGAGCATCATAGAAGAATTAATATTCTTTCTGGGATTACAAATCCATCAATCAACCAAAGGAACGTTCATCTCCCAAGGTAAGTACACTAAAGAAATTATTCAAAAAATTAGGATCGAAAATGTTAATCCATTCAGTACTCCTATGAGTTCTACATATGTTCTTTAATCAAGTGATGATAGCAAAAATATTGACGAGACCAACTATCGATGTATTATTGGTTCAATTTTATATCATACAGCTAGTCGACTTGATATTCTTTTCAGTGTATGCCAATGTGCCAGGTTCATTCAACTCATAAATAAGCTCATCTGACTGCTGTATAATATATTATCAGATATCTTATTGATACAAATTCCTACGGCTTATGGTATCCTAAGTCTAAAGATATTATTTTTAAAGGTTTATGAGATGCAGATTATGCAGAAGATAAAGTGGATAGAAAAAGCATCAGTGGTACTTATCAATTCATGGGAAAATCCCTCATCTTATGGAATAGCAAGAAGCAAAACTGTGTTTCTCTATTTACTATTGAATCTGAATATATTGCTATTGGGTTGTGCTGTTACCAAACTTTTTGAATGCCTCATCAACTCAGTGATTATGATTTGGCCTTTAGACCTGTGAAAATATTTTGTGATAACTCAAGTGCTATCTGTTTGTCTAAAAACTTGTGCATCATTCCAGAGCAAAGCACATCTATGTTAAACATCGTCTTATTAGAGATCATATTTTAAAAAGTGATATTGAATTGTCTTTTGTGCGCAATGAATTTCAATTAACTGACATTTTTACTAAACTTTTACTGGAAGGAAGATTTTGTTCTTTTAGAAAATTTCTTGGCATTATTGCAAAACCTTTTTGAAAAATATTTTTTCATATCTGCTAAAGTGCTTGTGTGTAGTAGTGTCTCTTCATTAATTGGGATTGTAGACACGTGATTTTTGACCCTCCCTGAGTGTAATATAAATATTTTTTGCTATTAAATATTTATATTTGATTCAATATTATTTTAATTATTATTTTATTTTCAGTAAAGTTTTAGTTAAAAAATAAATAACTAAATGAAATTAATTTTAGGATATTATTTTATACCAATTTTAAAAAAAATACAAAAAAAATATGTTTCTTTTTAAACAAATAAGTTAGTAGTTTTAGTACTCTCTTAATTATCTCATTTTTAGGCTATTTATAAACCTTTATTATATTTCCTTAAATATAAAAATTAATAAATATTTATTATTATTATTATTATTATTTATTCTAAATTATATAAAAACAGAGGATAATATTCAATTTGAATCCTAAACTACCCAAACTACTCCCTCCCAAATTCTCCTATTTAAGTACAACTAAAGTACATTCACTATCAGACACTTTGACGGTAAATTTTTTTTTTTTTGTTAGAGAAAACAGAGTGAATATCAAAAAGAGTAAAAAGAGAGAAGAAAGCAAATAAGAGAAAAGATTATGATTCGAGTTTGTATTTTTGTTCAAGGATCCGATGATAACATCTTGCTTTTGTATTCAATTAAAGTTGATATTCAGGTTTTATTTTAATCTTATTTCATTTATGTTGTAAGTTTATTGTAGAAAAGTATGAATGAAAATATCCAAGTAATTTTTCTGCATTATTTAGTATGTGTAGTTGAATAATTATGTAAATTGTTGTTATACTATATGATATGCCATTAAGATACTGAATATCAATATATCTGTATACTGAAAAATTTTCATAGTCACAGTCACATCATGCTGATTAAAATAATCACAGTTCAATCATACACTATACATACAGAACCATACATAACTTAGAAATTAATTAAAAATCAGTAGAATAAAAATGAAGCAAGATAGAAAACAGTAAGAAATAAGTAGAAAACAATTGTTTATTGTTTTGATTTCCCGGCGAAATTTCGCCGAAAAAATAACATAATCATTGTTGATGACATTAATGGCAAAATCGCCGCCGACAACCACCAACACGGCCTGATCTGGACGGAGTTTGTTCGATTTTCGGCGAAAACCCATGGCAGCCACCCCTATGCCGGAAAAACGGCCAAATCCGACTGGCGAAACCCCTCCGCCACCGCACCATCCCGTTTCCCACTCATCTCCATCACCCATCGCCGCTGCTCTGCCGAGATTAGTCGCCAGCGGAAAACACTCTACCTCCCCTCACTTCGACGATGATAGCTGTTGGAAAAGCCAGTCACTGTTTTTATTGTTTTCTTTCTGTTAAAGAGTCTGATAAAAATAAAACCCATTTACTTTATATCTGTAATCATGATTAATTTATAAGAATTATCATCCTATATAGTGCTTAAATAAATTAATTTTAAAAAGATTTAATATAAATCTAAATAAATTAAAAAATGAAAGGTATATAAAGGAATTATTATGACTTACGTGTTATGTCATTCATGACATATTGAAAGTTTAGTGGGATTCATTATATTCTAGCCTTAATCTTTTTTAAAGGAAAAATGACTTTAAACCGTGTTCATGTTTGTATTTTTATTTAGAAATATATTTTTCTTTGTGGATCTACTTTTAAATTATACGTCAAGAATTTTGTGTTGAGTTGTCATGTAATTTGTAATTTGGGCTTTCTAGTAATTTAAAAGATTATATTTGGGAATTATAATAAGGATAAAGATTAATATAATATGATTAATTTTAGGATATTTTTATTATTTTATTATTATTATTTTTATTTATTTATTTATCCGTTGTTATTAATAAGCCTGATAATTGTTTATTAAATTAATAAAATATTTTAATTGAATATTATTTTAATATATTATTAAGGTTAAATAGCAATTTGAATAGATAAATTAATATTTTTTTTTTAATGTTAGGCAAGTTATAGGTACGTTTTAAAGTTTTTTGTTTCGATTAAGAATGCGGCGTACGCATTTTTTTGAGACATATTCAAGGATGCAATAATGCACCTCAACAAATATTTTTCTAAAATTAAGTTTCACCAATTCATTTAATATAAGAGTTTTAAATAATATTAGATATTAAAATGAGCAATTTTAGGCCTTAACACAATTTATAAAATAATTTTAGTTAAGTATAAGTAAACAAAGCGACTGTGCTAGAACCACGGGGTTCGAGGGGTGCCTCACACCTTTCCCTCGGTCAATAGAATTACTTACCCAGTCTTCTATTTTTGAAGACCATAATAAAGAGTCATTTCCTTTTGATTAGGAATTCAAAAAGGTGACTTGGAACACCATAACTCAATTTCAAGTGACAACTCTGTAATAAATTAATCCCTATTCAAAAATGTCACTTTAATTGAAAAAAACCTTCGACTCGAAGCCTCGAGCGAAAAAGGGGTGTGACACTGATTTGAATTGATGTATAAGTTGCTTGATTTTCTTTCTTTTCCCGCCACTCGCATTAGGTTTTGTGTAAGGTAATTATGGTGCCCTTCCAGTTTCCAAGACAACTTTTCAATTGTCCTTTGCAGTGGTTCACTTGCCTTGCCTTTGTATATAATTTTTCTTCCTGTTTATCTCCGTCTTTATCTTTTTTTTCTCAAAACAATGGCTAAAGGCTCTAAGGTTTCAACTCCAGAAAACAAGAAAAGCTCTCGACTCAAAGAAAAAGGGAAAATCTTCTCCCTAGTTTCTTTTGACTCCGACTTTTCTGATCAAAATATCCCTCAAACATCATTTGATTTCTCTTGCTTCAGTAATCGTCCTATCAATCCCGATGACTCTAAGTGCTCTAAAAAGAAATTTAAATTTGACTTTGACAGTTCTCTAAATATCAAAATTGATATTTGGAGACCTTCAAATGAAACTCTCTTTCAATCTATGAAGGGGCCATCTCTTGTTCATGGTAGGATAGTTGATTTAGAACTTTTGGATTTCCTAGATTGTCCTATAAAATCACTCTTTAGATTCCAAGGCTGGGAAACATCTTTGTCTCCACTCCTATGCGTGCTTATGAGCCTCTTATTCATCTGTTCTATGCAAATTTGCACTCTATGCGATTTGGTAAATTAAAAACCCTTGTCATAGAGAAATGAATATTTCTTGATTATGCTGTGCTTGATGCTATTTTTACATTAATTGTTCTAATTTTTCTACTTCTTCAAAAAACCCTTGGCCATTTGAATTTGATATCTCTTTTGGCGATGCTAAGCGTGCTATCACTTTGGATAATTATGATTCTCTTTCGTCTGCTGTTGGTCCTAAATATCTGTCTTTAGAAATTCATGTAATTGCTCACATAATAGCCACCACCTTAATTCCTCGAGCTGGATATCTATTTAACCTTTCCCAACGAGACACCCTACCACATTTTGCATCGCTACCCAACATAAGATTAATGTTTCCTCTTTCTTCCTAAATTGCATGATTGAAGTTTCCCTTGATCCATTGAGTCTTTCTTACGGTCTCATTATTACTCAAATTCTAAAAGCTTTTTATGTGTCTCTAAGTGTTGTTCCTTCTATTTCTGCTAAACAATGTTACAATTTAATCGCTTTTATTAGTAAGAGTTACATTTTGGTGATGATGTGTGGGTTCGCAGGTCTAAAGTCGTTTAGTTGGCACTCCTTCATTCCCTAAGTTGCATTCACCTCATCCACATCATTCTTCTGGCACTTTTTTTGTAGATGTTAAGTTGCGTCTGTTGGAAATTGATTCCAAACTTGTCAACCTGAAGGACTCTTGCTCGCTACTCACTTTCAGCTTTATAAAATCAAGGATATGAACAAAGAGGTTGGAACTGATGTAGCTCACCTTTGTGTACTGGATCAGGTTATTAAAGAAACAACTAAGCTTGCAACAAATATTCTGGCCACCACTGACACTCTTTCCACCACAATTGCTACCCAGTTTACTAATCTGAAAGATGCCACTTTTCAAACTCTGGCTTACTTCTTTCAAGCCATCCTCCTGCTACTAACTGTTCAATTTATGGACAATATTTTGGTTCTTCTGTTTTACTTTGTTAGGTTGCATATAAGTGCTCATTAATACTTTACTTTAGCCTTCACCTCAACAGTTTCTTTTTATTTTTTGCTGGTATTCTATGTGCTTTTCTTCTTTTTTGATTGATGTCAAAGAGGGAGAATAGTATCTATTCTAACCATGCAGGAAAAGTTAGGAATCACTCATATAGGAGGAGCTAATGCCACTAGGGGTGGACGTTCGGTATTTCGGTTCGGATTCGGCTTTTTATTTCATTTTTTAAATTTTTGGTTATGAAATTAGGCATACCAAAAATCAAACCAAATTAGCTTGGTTCGGTTCTATTTCGGTTTAATAATTTTGGTTTTTCGATTTTGGACCTGTTTAATGAGCTAAATTATATTTGTAAATTGAACTAGTTTAACTTTCTTAGGTTAAAGAAAAATCACTATGAACTTATAAAGTCTTCTAGGTGACAAATGAGAATAATCACTTCCAATGCAAAAATAACAATGCAAAAATCAGATGGAGGACTATATATTAACTTTCGATTACAAAAATAACGCAAAATATTAACCAACCTTGAAGGAGTTACAAGCAAGGGTATGCCCTTTTTCTAACTCTGATGTTCCTGAGATTCTTGACGAGTCGTTAGCCAATAAAGTATTGAACTCCCTAAGTCAAAGCGACCTGAAGAATCAAAAAAAGTCGATGATCTTAAGTACCACAAATTTCACCGCATTATTAGTAATCACACCACAAAATGCTTCATCCTAAAGGAAAAGATCATGCTGTTAATGCTAGAAGGAACGATTATCATTGTTAATGGTGATATAATTGATGCAAATCATGTTAACACCGAACTAGACCATAAAAAAGGTTCAATTTCAAAAGTTCTACAACCCATGTGCTCTGTGGCATTACCGAAAGGTGAAGGAATTGTCATGCTGCAATTTGGGAGCTTTGAACCAATTGAGATTCCCACCCTAAATAAAACAATAAGAAAGTCCATGTCAAATGACTTCTCCAATATCAAGAAGGTAACACTTGGACATTGATCGCACAAAAGAAAAAAATGTCAAAGGACTTCTAAACTCCAACTTTCAAAAGTCGACACAAGATCAAGTGCAAATCTGCTTCAACCAATGAGGACAATAAATAAAAAACTAAAGTGTAACAATTCTTCATTACAAAGGGTTTGGAGGAAAGTAACATTACTAGAATTCTTCTTCAGAATGCACTTTAAGGCACGAGCTTAAACTGTATGTCACTCCTGGCTCGCATGAGTCTAAACTTTGATAAACTCTTTCTCTAAAAAAAGAAAAAAACAAAAAAATACAAGAAAAATATTTTTTTTTTTAAAAAAAACTCATCATTCCTGAACTATGTTATGACTTGATCCTCCCGAGGTACGTAGGCAGCTTACAGTATTTTTACTCTAAGTTCAGTCATATGAGTTAAAAAACTAAAAAAAAAAGGAAAAGATTTTGTCATTATTTGAGCACGACAATAAAATTTTGAATTAACATAGATATCTCACGAGGATAGACGTTCCTTCGCTAAGTTTACCGCGGACGATTAAAGGTAAAAAGACCAGATGGAAAAACAGATTTCAACAATATATCCGTATAAATCCGTATTGGTGTTCACCATTATTTTTACATATGTGGTAGATTTATAGACTTCGACACACAAAAAAGGATGGCTTATGATTCAAAATCTCCTACACCAAGTTATGAATTTTCTATCATAGCCGCTCAAAGTTGCAAAATAGGTCATCAGATTCTGACCTAATCTGACATTGATGACGTATATTTATAAATTTGTGAAGGCATTGAGTGTAATTTTTATGTATGTTGTAGATCTACAAATCTACTTTAAAATAAAAAAATGACTCTTGATTCTGATACTTCTACGTCGAGATACAAAATCTATCGTGACGCTGCACAAAGCTGATAAAACTAGCGGACCGAGATTAGAAGATCAGTTTTGGGAAATATATGGGATGGTTTGGGTGCAATATGATTGTGATTCCTGTGTGAGATATAGCTCTACGTGTCTAGTTTTCAACTCAAGAAACGACACCTAATTTTGATACTCCTACATCGAGATATGGAATTTATCGTGATACTGCGCAAAACTAATAAAACTAGCGAACAAAGATTAAAAGATCATTTTTGGGGAAATATCTAGGACGATTTGGATGCAATTTGATTGTTATTCCCACGTGAGACATAGCTTTACGAGTCTAGTTTCCAACGCAAAAAAAAATGGCTTCTGATTTTGATGTTCTTAAGTCAAGATATGAGAATTTTTGTGAGGCTGCACAAAACAAACAAAATATGACGAAAAAAAATTGAAAGTCTCATTTTGAAAGGATACCTGGACAGATCTGGATAGAATATGAGCGTGATTTTTGCGTAGAACATATCCTCACAAGTCTATTTTCCAACACTGTTAGGTTCCTGATTTAGAAACCCCCATGATGCATTATGAATTTTCTCCCACAGACGCCCCAAGCTGCCTGAAAACTCAATTGTGAAAGAGAGTAAAAATAAGGAGAAAGAACGCGAGTTGTATTGATGTTCAAGTTGAATTACAATGACATAATGGGGGCGGTGATGTTCTTTTGTAGACTCTGGCGGGCTCCATGTTTGATTTCGAAGAGGAATCGGTTGAACAAATTTCTTCCAGAAGAACTGGGATGTCCAAGTGTCCAAATGAAGTAAAAAAATCTTAATCCTTTTTGAAGTGGGATAACATCATTATTCAATCCTATTAAAATTCGATACACGACTAATGCTTGGATCCTACCTGGTTTGGATAAATTTAGTTTTAAACAGAATTTACATTCATAATGAAGGGATGCATGTTATTCTACCCAAATTATCATGACTTTGAGGAGTCGAATTTTGACAAAATGCCCAAGTCTTGCAAAAATAAAGATCCTTCGATGTGTATTAATTGGTTGGATTTAGCACATCAGAGTGGAAATTGAGACACAGTTGAAGAGTTCGGCTACATTTTATTCTCGTCAAATTCGAATATTTTTCCGAGGATTAAATTACCCACACACATACACACACACAAAAAAGGCTCCACGGATACTTCAAATCTCGTCTCTAAAAGGTCCGACAAATCAAACACCTCGACGACCCTTGAAGTAGGGGGCATTTGTAGACATGTAAAATTTATTGGATCAAATTCATATAAATTTTGAATTTGTTCCATATTTTATTTGGTCTAAAATTATTTTGGGCTTAAAAAATAATAAGCTCATTTTATTCCTCATCCAGGTCCATCTCACCATAATGCCCAAACTCATGCCACGTGTCAAGTGACGTGATATCCTAGTCAAATTCAAGACCAACTAGACGATGCCACATGTACAAATGATGTGAAAATCTTATTCAAATTTAATAACCAGTCAAAAAGTCGTCAAGTGTCAATGTGACATACTTCGGTCAACCACAGCAACCAGGCCTACTCCCTACAACTATAAATAAGGGATAACATAATATTCTAAAGGAAAAACAAGTGCTTTGACAAACATTGACAACATCGGCATTAACTATCAAGTTATTTCAAGGAGCAATCATCGGAGATCTTCCCAGAGATTATTCCAAAGCGACAACACATTTTCCAAAATTTTCGGTGATTGAAATACATCTCCAGGAGTCCAAATCATTCAATGATTCGAGAAGCACGCTACTGAAGGTCCTTGGATCATTTCTAAGTTTAGCAGAGAAGAATCAAGAGAGTTACGAAATTATACTCACAAGATTCATTTAACTAAAATTATTTTTTTGATTTATTTTATTTTTACTTGCAGTCAATTTTCAGCACGATGAAAATTTATTGCGAACAAAGGACAATTTAAACACGATAAATTGAGAATAATTCAATGATTCAAACAAATAGACCACTTTGATGAAAACAAATTACTAATCATAACTCTCAATTCATGTATGCTATTATTTCACATGTACAAAGTTCTAAAAAAATTCAACAACTCTAAAAAAATAGACTACTTTGGTGAAAATCATTTATTAATCATAAATTATTTAAAATAACATAATACATATGTGGAGTAAAATAACACCCATGTGATTAAACCCTTTCACAGTTCCATACTATGAATATAAACAAAAAGTAATACGTCAGTTACGTTGGACATGGACCAGAACTATAGTTAATATGAACAATTTCATTACAAATAATATACCCAACAAATTTATGCTAAATCAGTCCATGTGTTAAGAGAATAATAACTGGTTCATAAAAGGAATTGTTGATTTAAGCCACTTAAGGCTTCTTCCGCCAACATCAAAATTAAGAGAATGAAAAAAGTAATATGTTTATCAATCTCCTACACCGCTATCAATTAGCCATTAAAGTGATTCCTAAAATTATTCCTATGCTATTTATCGTATTTATTTCATTTTTTAATTGTAAACAGGTGTAATTCATGAAACAAAAAAATAGCATCGAACAAGTTTGTATTTGTCCGCAGCCATCTCAAGAAAATGATTGGCTGTTATGCTAAGCTTTTCCATTTAAAACCCCAAATTAATTCGTTGATCTTAATCCCTAACTATAGTGGCTCTGATACTGACTGTAAGATAATTAATTTACAGCTATAACATTGATTAAGACACAAACATATATAGCATTGAGATATAACAAAAAATGTGTACCATTCATCTTCATTGGTTAGTTGCGACAAATATCGATGGTTAAACCTAAGAACAACTTTCAAAATCCTCTAGTTATAGCAATCAATGACGTGTCATCCTTTATGCACGTATTCAGAATGGAATACACCAGGGTTTATCTGATAGCTATAAAAAAGATTAGGAAAGGGGGAAAGAGGGAAAGGGGAAAGGGGAGGGGGAGGGTGAGGGAGAAGGGAGGGAGGAGTCTCTATTTATAAAGGAAAAAAGGACATGGGCTGATCCTTTTAAAAAATAATGGCCCGTGTTTGGGACATTGGACATTACATGGCCAATTGTACCAAGTAATTCCAATTAATGGCCATTTGGGCGAATTTCTTCTTTCAACCATTCCCTCCCATGGCCCTTCTCTACTTAGGCCATTCCGACCTCAATTTTCTTATTTTAGAGTGATTTTTTTTATCTAAGATTAGATCAAAATATTATAGATGATAAGATTGAACTGGTAAAAGAAAATAAGTCATCCTCCATTGAAGCTGCGTATACCTCTAAGTCAACTGTCACTGAGACTGAACAACCAACTATTGTCTCAAATGATCAATTTGTATCTGGAATCATTTCAAATGAATGAAGAAGTGGACCTAACTATCCAAATAAGTTCATCATTGGTGATCTAAGTGAAGGCATGAAAAAAGGTCTTCCAACAAAAGAAATATGAACATAGCCCTCATATCTTAACTTGAACCAAAGAAGGTCAATGAGGCTTCGGAAGATGACAGCTGGGTAAAGCTAATGAAAAAAGAGCTTGAGCAATTTGACAAGAAAAATGTGTGGACTCTTGTTCCAAAACTAGGGAATGCCTTTATTATTGGAACCAAATGGGTGTTCAGAAATAAAATAGGTGAATCAGGTAAAGTTGTGCGAAACAAAGCTCATCTTATTGCTCAAGGTTACTTACAAAAAGAGGGAGTCGATTATGATGAGACTTTCGCACCTATTTCAAGGTTAGAATACATTTGAATTTTACTTGATTACACTTCTTATAAACGCTTTAAATTATTTTAAATGGATGCGAAAAGTACTTTTCTAAACGGCTTCATTGATGAACAAGTTTTTGTGAAACAACTCCCAGGTTTTGAAAATCCAAAACTTTCATATCATAGTTTAAACTCTCAAAAGCTCTCTATGATTTAAAACAAGCTCCTCGATCTTGGTATGATAGATTGAGCAATTTTCTTGTTGATCATAATTTTTTAAGAGGAAAAATTGACACAACTCTCTCTTTCAAACGAACCTCCTCTGATAATTTGATCATTCACATTTATATTGACGATATTATCTTTGGAAGTTCTAATATTGTTTTATGCAAGGAATTTTTTGAGTTAATGCAAAGTGAATTTAAAATGAGCATGATAGGAGAATTAGCGTTCTTTCTGGGAATACAAATCCATCAGCCAACTAAAGGAACGTTCATCTCCCAAGGTAAGTACACTAAAGAAATTACTCAAAAATTTGGGATGAAAAATGTTAAACCTTTGTCACGACCCGATTTCTCAAGTCGTGATGGCGCCTACCTTATCCCCCCTAGTAGGCAAGACAAGCCATAGCCCGAAATAGATAATGGGCTAATAGACAGAAATCAGAAAAGATCGTGTATTATGATTGCAGTAGTAATAAAAAGTAACAAACAGAAAGTAACCATATCTCATATACTAAAACGAGGGAAGGAAAATTACCAAATACATAAAAGAATCCCTCCCAAGACCTGGTAAGGTCGGTATTAGAGCCACTACTAGTAGGTACCCAGAGTACTAGACAAAAATCTAAAATGTACACAATATACACAAGTAGTCTCGAGTGCAAAAGACTAACAAGAGTAGATAGAGGAGGATCAGCCTTGGACGACAACAAGCTCACCCTGCTCTGAATCAGTACTGAAAGGTAGGAATCAGATCAACCTCGACTGCTAGTACCCAGATCTGCATCAAGAAAAGATGCAGAAGTGTAGTATGAGTACCAAAGCAACGGGTACTCAGTAGGCATCATCGGCCGACCGAGCTCAATACAGAAATGGTATAACTATAATGCAAGGATGTAATCTAAGTCAACAGTAAAAAGGGACATAAAAGTAACTACCAAGCTATGCCAATGAGATAAAGGAATAAATGCAAGCGATCAGAAAATAAATAATACAATAATAACAGACAAATCAAACATAATCTGACTGGCCTTCCATAAGCCCGATAGGCACACAACATAACCTAACTGGCCCCCCATAAGCCCGCTAGACATACTGAAGAAGACAATTAACCCAACCGTACCTCCATAAACCGGTGGGAACTAATGGGAAATAAACATAAATAATCCGTAATTGAACTGATCCTAAGAAATCGTGGCAGTCATCAAGATATACATCGAACTTGAACCGAAAGCAATGGGTAGTAACGAGAGGCCAGATACCAAACTCGAACCAGTAGTAATAGATAATAACAGGAGGACAAGTTCCAAATTTGAACCAGACATAGTGGGTAATAACGATATGCCACATGTATAGAACTCATAATCAGATGCCAGACTTGAACCGAAACTCAGAGGAACCACAACCATAATCAGATGCTGAACTCGAACCGAAACTCATAGTAATCACAACCATAATCAGATGCCGGACTCGAACTAAAACTCATAGTAACAATAATAATTAAATGCCGGACTAGAACCGGAACTCATAGTAACAATAATAACCAAATGCTGGAATCAAATCGAAACTCAGTAACAATAATAATAAAATGCCAACGTCTAAATAATCATCTGCCAATCTTAATTAAAAAGGAATGAATTCAAGATTTTGTAATTTAGTTTCACGTCCTAAAGTAATAGATGTTATATTATATTAAAAGATAATATTCCAATATTTACTTGAACGAGGTCCTAATCTGGATAAATAAGACAGTTTATATAAATCAAATAAATATGCATCTACAAGCACCTATCCAAAGCTAGTATAATAATTTACAATTTCAGTAAATAAGTTCAATCTAAAGGTAGGGTAAGCCTAACCTACCTGGATGTCAAAGCTTGTAATATCTTTCCATGAAAACTCCAAATAATATGACTAAACCCAAGTTTGAATACGTATATCTAGCAATCCAAAAATATTTACTTTGATTTAGTAGCCATGGGTGTCGGTGGAGTGACAGATTCTTGCAACAAACAAGTTACAAGTTCTGATTACACAACTTAAGGAAACAAGAATGGTGCTTTAACAAGAAATAAGGATGTTTTTGCTGCTATAGTGCTGACATGGTCTTGGTTTAGAGAGATAGAAAATGAACAGACAAGAGAGAGAATAATAGAAGAAACAAAGAAATTTTGAGTCTCTACATGAAGAAAAGATTAAAAATGGCAGTAGTGATAGTTGAAAAGTTTCTCTTTGCTTTTTTTTTTTTAGTTATATCTCTCTTTTGGTTAGATAAGACTAAAGATATATATATATATATGTATAGAAAGTTACAAAAATTGGTGGCCACAGGTGAAAGTTAAAGCATAGCCACAAATTAACTTTTAATCACTTCGTTATATATATTCAGATATTGCATAAGCTCATGATAAAATGATTATAATATTTTGAATATATCATAATTAATAGAAAATTGTTTCTAACAAAACCTCTATTATATAATAATAATATTTTAATATTTCTAAAATTACTATCTCCGCTTAAAATATTAATAAATCATAAAAGTCTATTATAAAGCGATATAAATATATCATCACTTACAGAATTTTACCTATATAGAAAATATTCTAGAAGGGTTCTAAATTATATTTCTACCAAGTGCCAAATTAAATTAAATAATCCACGATATATTTAGATAGTACTAAAATTCTATGAAAATATAAGAAATGACCGTAAGGGTCATTACAACCATTCAGTAGTCGTATGAGTTCTACATGTGTTCTTGAATTAAGCAATGATGGCAAAAATATTGACGAAACCAACTATCGAGGTATTATTGGTTCAATTTTATATCGTACAACTAGTCGACGTGACATTCTTTTTAGTGTATGCAAATGTGCCATGTTTCAGTCAGTACCTAAAAAAGCTCATCTGACTGATGTAAAATGTATTATTAGATTCCCTATTGGCACATGTTCCTACGGTTTGTGGTATCCTAAGCCTAGTGAAATTATTTTAAAAGGTTTATCAGATGCAGATTATGCAGGTAATAAAGTGGATAGAAAAAGCACCAGTGATACTTGTCAATTCATGAAAAAATCCCTCTTCTCATGGAATGACAAGAAATAAAATTGTATTTCTCTATCTACTACTGAATCTGAATATATTGCTATTGAGATGTGTTGTGCCTAATTTTTTTGAATGTCTCATCAACTCAGTGATTATGATTTTTTCTTTAAACCTGTGAAAATATTTTATGATAACTCTAGTGCTATCTGTTTGTCCAAAAATCTTGTGCATCATTCTAAAGAAAATGACATCAATGTTAAGCATCATCTTATTAGAGATCATATTTTAAAAGGTGATATTGAACTATCTTTTGTGAGTACTCATTTTCAATTAACTAACATTTTGACTAAACCTTTACTGGAAAAAGATTTTGTTTTCTTAGAAATCTCTTAACATTATTGCAAAACATTTTTGAAATATATTGTTTCATATCTGCTAAAGTACTTGTGTGCAAAAGTGTCTCCGCTTGCACTATGTTCTGTGTAAGGTAATTATGGTGCCCTTCCAGTTTCCAAGACAATTTTTCAATTGTCCTTTGCATCGGTTCGCTTGCCTTGCCTCTCTACATAATTGCGCTTCCTCATTATCTCCATCTTCATTTTCTCTCTCTAAAAAAATGGCTAAAGGCTCTAAGTCTTCCACTCCGAGCAACAAGAAAAGCTCCCGACTCAAAGGCAAACGAAAAATTTCCTCCTAGTTCCTTTTGACTCCGAATTCTCTGATTAAAATATCCCTTAAGCCTCATCTAATTTCCCGCGCTCCAGTAATCATTCTCTCAATCTGGATGACTCTAAGTGCTCTAAAAATAAAGTGAAATTCTACTTTGGCAGTTCTCTAAATACCAAAACTAATAATAGAGACTTTCGAATGAAACTCTCTTTCAGTTTATAAAGGGACTATCTCATGTTCATGATAGGATAGTTGATTTAGACGTTTTGGATTTCCTACATTGTCCTATAAAATCACTCTTTGAATTCCAATGCTATAAAAACATCTTTGTCTCCACTTCTATGCGTGCTTGTGAGCCTCCTATTCATCTGCTATATGCAAATTTACGTTTCATCATATCTGGCGAATTTGAAATCCTTGTCACGAGAAAATTAATATTTCTTGATTTTGCTATGCTTGATGCTATTTTGACATTAATTTCTCTATTTTTTCTACTTCTTCAAAAATCCCTTGGCCATCTGATTTTGATGTCTTTTTTGATGATGCTAAGTGTGCTATCACTTTGGATAATTGTGATTCTCTTTCGTCTACTGTTGGTCCTAAATATCTGTCTTTTGAAATTCATGTAATTGCTTACATAATGACCACCACCTTACTTTCTTGGGCTGGATATCTATCTAACCCGCCTCAGCGAGACACCTTACTCGCCTTTTGCATCGCTACCCAACACAAGATTAATCTTTCCTCATTCATCCTGAATTGCATGATTGAAGCTTCCCTTGATCCATTGAGTCTTTCTTACGAGATTATTATTACTTGAATTTTGGAAGCTTTTCTACTTCTCTAAGTGTTGTTCCTTCCATTTTTGCTATACATGTTACAATGCAACTATTTTTGCTAGTATGAGTTACATTTTGTTTGATGGTTTATGGGTTTGCAGGTCTGAAAGTTGTTCAGGTGGCACTCCTTCATCCCCTAATCCACATTCACCTCCACTACATCATTCTTCTGGCACTTTTTTTGTAGACGTTGAGCTGTATCTGTTGGAAATTGATTCCAAACTTGTTAACCTGAATAATCTCTTACTGGATACTCACTTTAAGCTTCATAAAATCAAGGATACAAGCAAAGAGACTAGAACTGATGTAGCTCGCCTTTGTTTCAAATTGGAAGAGGTTATCAAAGAAGCAACCAAGCTTGCATAAAATATTCAGGCCACCACTGCTACTCTTTCCACCATGACTGCTACCCAGTTTACCAATCTGAAAGACGTCACTTCTCAAACTCTGGATTACTTCTTTCAATCCATCCTCCTGCTACTAACTGATCAGTTTATGGACAATATTTTAGTTCTGTTTTTTTGCTTTGTTGGGTTGCATATGAGCCCAAGCTCACGAATACTTTACTTTTGTCTGCACCTCAATAGTTTCTTTTTATATTTTGATGGTATTCTTTGTGCTTTTCTTTCTTTTTGATTAATTTCAAAGGAGGAGAATAGTATCTATTCTAACCATGCAGGGAAAGTTCGAAATCATTCATATATGGGGAGCTAATGCCACGACTCCCTGGGAGCCTAAACAGGAAATAATCTGATTTTTGTCATCTGTAAAAAATGAAGAGAGTGATAATGTTAAGTTTGGATGATTGATCTT
>NC_061113.1:231063415-231073555 GCF_002878395.1 Capsicum annuum
CAAACCAATATTAGAACCATGCTTCAAGCTCCTGAGAAATAAATTATAGTGCTTTAGTAGTTTTATGATCTAGTTTGATGAGTATTAAGGCCTTAAATACGTCCTATCTATTAGGCGAATCAAAACATCCCTAACCGATTGAATTCTTGAAAAGGATATTGTTATAGTTAGATTCAAATGAGCATATCTTTTATTATAATACTAATTTTTAAGATCATAACCCACCAACAGATAGATAATTGAATTATCTTTTCAATGATACCAATTTTGCCAAAATTCAATATCCGAGTAAAAAGTTATGGCTGTTTTACAGTGAGCTGTCCAAACTGCCAAAGTGCGACGGGAAGGTGGACGGACCGTCGCACCAGCGACGAACCGTCCTCAAACCATCGAAAATGAGGCAGTAATCCCCTTTTTTGGCCATAAAGCGATGGTTTGAGGGATGGTCAGTCCCCAAGGTGATGGTTCATCGCCCAAACCGTCCTGCACCTCTGCTTAGTGATTTAAACCCGTTTCGAAAGGGATTTTTGGGTCTTTTTCCACCCTTTTAACACCCAATTACATCAAATTAAATTACATAACTCCATATTCATCCAAAGCATCAAAATTAGGATTTCTTTCAAGATCAACCCCTAAGAACAAGATTCAAACCCTTCTTCAAGAAACTAAGAAATTCAAATTCCTTAAGTTCAAGAATTATCAAGATTTGTGTTTCCCAATCCAAGAACGTTCAAGAAACATTAATTATCTTTTAAAATTAAATCTCTAAGGTATGTTAGATGTTCATCCATGGGTACTTTTCACCCATGGAGTCCAAGAACCCATTTTCAAGATCAAAGTTATGATTTTTACATGTTTTTAAGAATTACATCGATGAAACTTCATCAATTTCGATTTTTATACCATGTTTACACGTAGTTTTCATTGTTATTAAACCTCACATGTTTGAATTGTGTTGTTCAGTGATTTTAGCCCTAATTGGTGATTTTATTATTTAAATCATGCTCTTACTACAAGTTTTAAAACTAATCCCATGCTTAGCTTGTATTTCAATTTTCAGATTATATTCATAATATTTTATATGCTTGGTCATGCATCCTCAGTATTTATAGACTTCATGCATCCTCAATATTTATAGACTTCATGCATCCTCAGTATTTACAAACTTGTATCCTCAGTATTTACAGACTTCATGCATCTTCAGTATCTAGAGATTTCATGCACTCTATTCAGTACTTCATGCTATATGTATTCAGTCAATCCATGTACATGAGCCCATGCATATCATGCTAACCTCATTTAGTATACCAGTACATTCAAAGTACTGATTGCATACTCATTTCTTGAGCTATGATGTCTCATATCATAGGTTCGGACGCTCCACTTCCTGACCGCACTTAAACAGATCAACAATGATACCTTACAACCCCAAGAAGACACAAAACAACCCCCAAAAACATCACAAAATACACCACAAACTGAGATCCTAAGGAACCAAGTCTCAGCTAAGAATAACAACACAAGAATGAAAAGAAAATCCGATAATGTTTCAACACTGGAGAGATAATAACGTGTATAACCACACCAAAAAAACAACACTAGATTAATGTGATAAACAATAAGCTTAAAATAACACCAACCAACTATTACAAGAAGACAAGACACAACTACTACAAGATGAAAACAAAAGTAAAGGGATAGATAGTTAGATAAAGGTGGTGTAAATCCTAGTAACCAAAGAGTACATAAAAATCTAAGACCCCTAACACCTCCACACATGATCACCTAACTCTTACGATGACACAAGAGAGGATTCCACCACTCAAGCATCAAGGTTTCTCAAAAACAAGCAATAACAAGAGATTCCACCCTTGAATTGCTATCCTAGTTACAAGTTTCGATTTGCCTCAAGTAGAGAGAGGACTTTGGTGTTTCAAATGTCAAGACTTACAACAATAATCAACTAAGTCATGAAAATCCCTAATTCTAAACTATATATAGTCTCCTTATTACACAAAATATGAAATGACCAAAAGACCCTTAATGAAAAGGGGGCGCCCCTCTAGTGTAATAAATAAGCAAATAAGGCGGTTTTGGTGTGTCTTTGATCCTTCTCACGTCTCAGCATTGCACTTCCTAGGATGATACTTTGCTGCACTTGTACACACGTTGATCTTCTTAGTCACACTTGTATCATCCTCTCCATCTTGAGAGGAATTTGCCCTCAAATTCAAGCAATCATCACCGACAAGCTCTCCTCTTTTCATCATCTCTTCGTTGCTCTTCCTAAGTTTAGGATGTTCAACCAAGGGTCCCATGATATCATCAAGCATGATCCTTGGATTTATATGTTCTACAACCTGCACATAAGAAGATTTGATACTAGGCAAAGTGCTAGTATCTCGGTTAGTAATCAACAAAGAGTTCTTGTGGGCAAATTCCACAATCCCAATTCTCGGCTTCTCTCCTTCTCCATCCTCCTCACTCTCGGATTCTTTTTCCATAACCTCACTAAGCATGAATTTCCTTTCCATATACATAGGAACTATAATCTCACCTTTACACAGATAAACATCTTCCTCATCCCCCTCCTTTGGCTCCTCGAGTTATACCTTCTCTCCATCTTAAGATTGATTATCAATCTCCTTTGGTTCAAGTCCCATCTCCTCCCCAAGAAAGTATAATTTTACCTCTCTTAGGATCACATTTATCCTATTTGGACACTCATTAGCCTTGTGTCCCTAACCTTGGCATTTAAAACATTGAAAGCCCTTAGAACTAGAAGAGGAATGCGGTTTACCTTCATTTCTCGGAGGGTACCTTTGGTGAGACTTGTTTTCAGATGGTGCAGCCTTGTCCTCGGTTTTATCCATATTGGATAGGTCATTTTTGTCCTTGTACCTACCCGAGGGAGATTGCCCTTTGATCTTGACACTCGGTTTCTCCCATAATTCCTTATCAACTTCCAAGGTGGCTTGGAAGATGGCATCAATGGTGTCAAACTTGTGAAGTGTCAACCGTGAGGCAATGTCCCTATTCAAACCCACCTTGAATCGAACGATGTCATGGATTACTTGCTCCCCTCGGTGATCAAGTTTCAAAATGAGTTGTTGGAATTCATCATAGTAAGCCATGCCGCTTTTGTTCCCTTGCCTCAAGTTATACAACTTAGCGAGGAGATCTTGATGGTAACTCTCGGGTAAGTACCTTTGTCTCATGAGGTAACCTTAACCTAAACCAAGGAGGGGTCTGCCCCTCAATCAAAACATTGCCAAATCGCTTCACATACACCCACCATGTAGTAGCATAACCCTCAAAATGTGCAATCGCATAACAACTCTTTTTCTCCTCGGTAAGGTCATTAACTTGGAATATTCTCTCACAAGTGGACTCCCAAGCTAGAAATTCTTCTGGATCAGTCTCACCTTTGAATTTTGGAAGCCCCGCCTTGATGGTATTTAGACCTACATCACGGTTTTGGTTTCCTTGTTGGTTCCAAAGACCAACTCTTCCTTCTCGGTTGTGAACTTCCCTTGGATCACCTTTCCTACCTCTCATATCCTCCTTTCTCATGTAAACATCATCATATGGTCCATAACCAGCATTTTGTTCTCCTCTACCATACCCCTCAATATGGACGGGTCTATTTGGGTTAAGTGGAGCGGCAGGATTGGTTTTAGATAGTGAGGTCTTTGGTCAAGTGGATTTTGGATGGGAGGGCTCGGGTTTGGTGGTGGTATTTGGGTTCCAAGTCCTTCTTGTTGGACTTGGTGAAGTGGAGGGTGGCTTGGTCTATCTTGATTTTGGATTTGGGAGTGAGGGTTGGTTTGATTTGTCGCAATAGGTAGATATAGCATTTGGTCCATGGCCTCGGGAGTACTAGTTGGTGAAATATGTTGAGGGGTAGAAGGTCGGCTTCTTTGGCTTTCCACCCTCTCCAATCTCTCACACATTATTGACACTTCACCCTTTATTGATACCACATACGAATCTAGTTTTTTAATACCCGCGGTCATCCTAGCCATGTCTCGGGACATAGCTTCAAGGCTAGCCAAAATGATACTAGTAGCATTGTGTTCCCCCGTGGGTTGAGAGTGTGAGGTCTCGGGTTTCATAGCACCAAAAACAGTCCACAATGTCACACACAACACACCAACAAAGGTTCAAGTCTTTAAACCGCAAGAAACAACACCGTACAAACGGCAACAAGAAAACTAAACAAGTTTATAAGACAAAAACACACTTTATTGTTGAAGAGAATTTGTTCCTAGACTTGATGTTCAATAATACACCTTTGAGGAAGATATTTCGGCTATGGTATAGGCTTACAAGACTTGAGACTCTCTTTTCAAGATTCAAAAGTTTTCCACCAAATTTCTACTAACTTGCACTCTTTTGGCAAGACAGCTTTTTGAGGTAGTCTTGTCTATTTCTTCTTTTGTCTAAGTTTGAAAAGTGCCTTACTCCTTTTTGGTAACTTGCTTTTTGGAGGGCTTTTTTTCTTTTTCTACTTTGGTGTTGTCTTAGATTGTTTTCAAGATAAACACAAAGTCTTATACTTATTTTCTCTCTTCAATATCAAACAACAACTTCTTCAACACAACATAAGAACACAAGATGAACACCACCAACAACAACAAGAAAGCGTCCACTTAACACCACAACACAACCAGAATCTTGCTCAAGAACTTGGGTGGTAGACTCAATAAGTGTTGAGGAGAAATGGAACCAATACTAGAAACAAACTAAGAGAACAAAACACACTCAAATCAAGACACAAATCTTAGTCTAACACAACAACAACAAGAAGAACACCAGGCCAAGAACAAGAACACTTCAACACTTTTTTTTACTAAGAGAGCCCAAGATTGGTAGTGTAGGAACACAACCATCCTTAGATTTGATACCAAATGATACCTTACAACCCCAAGAATACATAAAACAGCCCCCAAAAATGTCACAAAACACACCACAAATCGAGAGCCCAAGGAACCAAGTCACTGCCAAGAATAACAACACAAGAATAAAAAGAAAATCCGAGAATGCTTCAACAATGGAGAGATAATAATGTGTATAACCACACCAAAACAGCAACAATACTACATTAATGTGATGAACAATAATCTTACAATAACACCAACCAACTATTACACAAAGACAAGACACAACTACTACAAGATGAAAACAAAAGTAAAGGGATAGATAGTTAGACAAAGGTGGTGTAAATCCTAGTAACCAAAGAGTACATAAAACTCTAAGACCCCTAAAACCTCCACACACGATCACCTAACTCTTATGATGAAACAAGAGAGGATTCCATCACTCAAGCACCAAGGTTTCTTAATAAACAAGCAATTACAAGAGATTCCACCCTTGAATTGCTATCCTAGTTACAAGTTTCGGTTTGCCTCAAGTAGAGAGAGGACTTTGGTGTTTCAAATGTCAAGACTTACAACGATAATCAACTAAGTCATGAAAATCCCTAATACTAAACTATATATAGTCTCCTTATTACATAAAAGATGAAATGACCAAAAGACCCCTAATGAAAAGAGGGCGCCCCTCTAGTGTAATAAATGAGCAAATAGGGCGGCTTTGGTGTGTCTTTGATCCTTCTCATGTCTCAACATTGAACTTCCTAGGATGATACTTTGTTGCAAGTACACACATTGATCTTCTTAGTCACACTTGTATCAGCCTATCAGCAGTAGTCAACGGTGGTGGGTCGTCATCCTTTGAGGATGAGTTATCTTACATTTAGTATGCCAGTAGTTGAGTTATCTAGTCAGTCGGAGTTAGTTTTGGGCTTGTCCCATCAACTCCATGTCAGTCAGTTTAGAGGCTTTCAGACTAGTACAGACAGTTAGAAAGTTTTCAGTCATTATATCAGTATTGTCAATATTATTTTACAGACCTTATCAGAACTATGTTTTAAAATCTTATGGCATATTCAGATATTCCGCACATGTTATTTTGTTATTATTATTCAGTGCTCACAGTAAGTACCATCTTATGGGTTAGCTTATGGTCACTTGTGACCGTAAGCACCGTGTGGCACCCAGGGTGTACTCTCGGGGCGTTACAACTATATAAGCACTGAAAGACATTTGAAGAGATATACGTTTGTCTCAACATTCTCTAGTTCATTGCTCTGCTTGATTCAAGCATTGTATTCTCTTAAAGTTTATCGTGTACTTAAAAAGATAAAAGAAAAATACATAGTTGGTTAGGCATTGTATGAAAGTGAGAAAGAAAGAAAAAGAGTGCGAGTCATAGCCAAAAAAACTTGACTTAATCCTTGTACTTTGATTTTTTTCACAAAGAACTAGTAGAATCCCTCGCAACCTAAGGGGATTGGAGTAAGACCTATTAGAGGTCCCAACCACTATAAAACATTTGGTGTTATTTACCTTCAATAGTTTGTTTCTTGAATTTTCATTACTGCACCAATAGTTGACTGTCTCTCCAAGAAAGTCAATTGTTTAAAAGAAAAAGGAGCATTTCACCCCCCCCCCCCTTCTTGTTATTTTCAATATTTTCTTTTATAAAAAGGATAAACGACTGACCTAGATGAATTGACAAGGCTTAATTCACCCTCACCTTACCTTTCTCTTTTTGGAACCTCTCTCCCTCTAACACACAAGCAGTGACAAGCTCATCAATAGTCAACTTGTCTTTTTGTATTTTTGGGCATTATAAGTTGTCTTAAGCCGGTTAATTGTGTAGGAAAGGACCTTAGGGATTGGTGAATGTGAAAGTCATCGGTAATGATGACACCTAAACCATTTAGTTGGTAGCAATGTTAATAAATTTCATGATTTGATTACGAACAGTACCTACTAGGTCATATCTTATGGTGGAAAAGAAATCAATCAAACTACCTAACTCACTTTTGTTAGATTCTTGAAATTTCCATCCTATTATGCTCATGAGATCCTTTGGGTTTCCATTATCCTTAATTGCATCATTTATGTGTTCAAAATTGGATCTTTCATGATCATTAAGGCTCAATTTGCTAGCCTTCATCTATTACTCATAGTTAATCTTTTCTTAGAAGAACTTGTAACGGTAAGTTTGGTAGGTTTTTATTCCCTCGATGAAAAAATCTAGACCCATCAGTCCT
This sequence comes from Capsicum annuum, assembly GCF_002878395.1. Lineage (NCBI taxonomy): Eukaryota > Viridiplantae > Streptophyta > Magnoliopsida > Solanales > Solanaceae > Capsicum > Capsicum annuum. The sequence continues at coordinate 231,070,539 of NC_061113.1, forward strand.
AATATTATCTCCACATTGTATTTCCACTTTTGTTGTAGTTATTACTAGTCAGAGTTTAGATAGCATTCAATTGAATAGTCATGTTGTTAACAACTGAAGGAAAACAACACCACGGTTAGAGCAAATTATGGACATTAATATATACACTTAAAGAGTCTAAGGTATCAATTATATATTTCCTTTGGGTAGAAGATGTAACTATCTCCTCTTTATTATCAAGGAGTCCAGGACATTCATTGTATCCTCACTTTTAGGCAATAGACATGAAACCTCCTCCTCGTGCTGTCCAAGAGCATAAGGCATGCATTATATTTCTTTGGGATAGAGACATAAAACCTCCTCTTAAAACAAAATCGCCTTCTTATTTTATAAACATGAGAATTAAAGATATTAAGTTTCTTCTTTGGGTGAAAAACATAATAACTTTTCTCACTTATTAACTTAGTGTTACTAGCATTTTAAGAGAAAAATTTATTTTGGATAGATACATCTTTTAAGGACAATTTAAACACGATACATTGAGAATAATTCAACGATTCAAACAAACAGATTTGATGAAAACTATTTATTAATCATAACTCTCAATTCATATATGCTATTATTTCACATGTATAAAGTTCTAGAAAAATTCAACAATTCCAAAAAAATAGACCACTTTGATGAAAATTATTTATTAATCTTAAATTATTTAAAATAACATGATATATGTGTGGAGTAAAATAACACCCATGTGATTAAACCTTTTCACAGTTTCATCCGATGAATATAAACAAAAAGTACTAAATAAAAATTCAATACATTTGTTACGTTGGGCATGAACCAGAACTATAGCCAATATGAAAAATTTCATCACAAATAATATACCCAACAAATTTATGCTAAATAAGTCCATGTGTTAAGAAAATAACAATTAAGTCATAAAAGAAATTGTTGATTTAAGCCACTTAAGGCTTCTGCTGCCAACATCAAAATTAAGAGAATGAAAAAAGTAATATATTTATCAATCTCCTACGCCGCTATCCATTAGCCATTAAAGTGATTCCTCAGATTATTCCTATGCTCTTTATAATATTTATTTATTTTTTAATTACAAACAAGTGTAATTCATGAAACAAAAAAATAGCATCGAACAAGTTTGCAATTTTTCCCAGTCATCTCAAGAAAATGATTGGCCGTTATTTTAAGCTTTTCAATTTGAAACCCCAAATTAATTAATTGATCTTAATCCCTAACTATAGTGGCTCTGATACCAACTGTAAGATAATTAATTCGCAGTTATAGCATTGATTAAGACGCAAGCATAAACATAACATTGAAATATAACAAAAAGTGCGTACCATTCATGTTCATCGGCTAGCTGCGACAACAACTGATGGTTAAACCTGAGACCAACTTTCAAAATCCTCTAGCTACAGCAATCAATGGTGTGTCTACCTATATGCATGTATTAATAATGGAATACACTAGGGTTTATCTGATAGCTATAAAAAGGGGGAGGGGGAGGGGGGAGAGAGGGTCTTTATTTATAAAGGGGAAAAGGACATGGGCGGATCTTTTAAAAAAATAATGACTCGTGTTTGGATCATTGGACATTATATGATCAATCAGCCCAAATAATTCCAATTAATGACCATTTGAGCCAATTTCTTCTTTCAATCATTCCTTTCCAAGACCCTCCCCTTCTTAGGCCATTCCGGCCCTTAATTTTTTTTAGTTCAGCCATGTTTTAAATAGTTCGTTGTGCTTTTAAGAAGAAAAAAACACTACAGTGTTTTGGGGATAAAATATATTCTTTTCTTTTACTTTTTTTTTTTTTGTAAAATAACATTTTTATAATTATTATATATAATACCATCTGAATAAGAAATATATTGAAACTGTATAGAATATCTACATAAACAGTATAGTTATTGTATAATTTTGTATAGGACGTGTATCAAGATTGTATAATTTTTGTATAGAACATGTCGCTAATAATTGTTGTAGCTACATGTTTTATAGAATGCGTATAGAAATTGTATAAAGATTGTATAGATCATCTATATGTATATGATGTGTATAGAAGTTGTATCATTATTGTATAGATTATGTATATGTATACGATGTGTATAGAAATTGTATAATTATTATATAGAATGTGTTGAGGAACTGTGTACTGTTGTATAAAATAAATATGTATAAAGAGAGCAACAATTTATACATTATAAAACTGTATTTGGTTGTTAAAAAAATCCCAATTAATTTTTTTTTTTTTAATAAAAAAAGCTAGAGAAGAAAAATATTGAAAAAACAAAATAATATAGCAAAAAAAAAGTGACAAATAGGAGGAAGGAGCTAGCAAATTGGCTATAAAGTGGAAGATTCAATTCGGTGGCTATTGTCATGGAATTTATTTGGACTGAAGTGCCTTTTTTATCCTATCCCCTTTATAAAGTGCCTACCCATCATAGAGTAGTTGTTATTGAGCCTAACTTATCCCCACACACAATAATGTAATATTAGGCCTTTTATTAATGTAAAAATTATCTTATATGCACTTTTTAAAATTGTTTATTTCAAGTTGTAACTATACTTTTTTATAATTAATGAATTAAATTTTTAATTGTAAGTTGTAGCAGTTTTCAAAAAAATCATTTTTAATTTTTTTTAAAAAAAATTATCTAGTAGATATATATCAATTAAATTCTCTCTTAAATATTTGCATTTATCTTTCTACATATCCTAGTTCCTTAAATAAAGTGTTGATAAATAATTCTTAGTTTTCTCCCTAATATTTTTTTTTACCATGTAATTCACTCAAATACGATAAAAGGGGAATCTTTCAAAAATAGCAGCATTTTACTATAAAATCCACCTTCTATAGCCATATTTGACATAATTACCATTTATACCCGTTGTATTCGATTTATGTCCGTTGTATTCGGTTTTACAGATAGTATGTATTCATATATGATATGAATACAGTCCCTATTTAGTCGCGCCAAAAATGAAATTCAATATTTTTAAAAAGAAAAAAA
>NC_061113.1:231076555-231079062 GCF_002878395.1 Capsicum annuum
AAGGAGAAAAATTGAAAAGAAAAAAAAAGAAAAAAAAAGGAGAAAAAAATACAAAAAGAAGAAGAAGGAGAGTAATAGAAAATAAGAAAAAAAAAAAAGGACAAAAAATAAAAAGGAAAAAAAGAAAAAAATGAAGGAGAAAAAAATTCAAAAAAAGAAGAAAAAGAGTGGAGAAAAAAATGAAAAAAATAAAAAATAAAGAGAAAGCAACAAAAAAGTGAAAAGAAAAACTGAAGAAAAAAAAACTGAAAAAGTAAAAAAATAGAAGAAAATAATAGAAAATAGAAAAAGAGAGAAAATACATGAGAAAAGCTATGAATTATAATTAGAAATAATTAATAGGCAAGAGTGAGCTATGAAATGTAATTAATTAAAAATTAGGCTTTAAGTGGTAATAAAAGCCCAATAATAACTAATTCGGGTAATTTTTCCTAAAAGAATTATAAGAAATCCTAAATTTCTCCTCCTTTCATTTCCTTAAATGATATTTTTTTATATTAGTTAATCCTTTAAACTTATTTAATAGTGATCTTTTCATAATTTTCTCTCATATACTTTTCTTAATTCTTTCATATTTTATTTTCGTTATATTAATCTCCATAATTATTTTAAATCGCATCCATCGCATAAACTTCTATCTGATTGTTGAAATCTGCATTTTATCCTTAAATTTTTATAACACTAATATTTATTTTTTCTTTGTTTCTTTGAAATATAATTTTCTTTTTTGTGAATCAAATTTTGTGCATTAGTCAACGTGAATTTCATGTTTTCATTCACAAATTTTAATTATTTTTTTTTTGTAGAAAATAACGAATTCAATGAATAACTTTTCATACACCCTTGATACAAAATCGTTGTTTGAAGTTTTATTGAAAACTTATATTTATACTTTTTATGTGTATTTATTAACGAACAATACAACTTGAAAGCAACTAACAATGTTGAAAGATACAACAAATTTTATTCAGAATTCAGAAAATAAAAGTATACCTAAACTAGTTAAATTTAACATATTTTAGACACAATCCATACATAAAACATGTTTGTATACATCCATGATTTTCTTAAAATAAAATAACAAATTCAGTGAATAATTTCATATTCATGATTAATATCACTTTGTATACAGTTTTCTTACATACAAATATTTATAAACGAAAAAAATAAGAATACACCGATTTATATATAAATTTTAGGCACGTAACAAATAAACCCAAACCTACTCTAACTAAATGTACCATATTTTATAAACAATCCATACAATACAATATGTACAAGTAAGCCTTGAGCGAGATATCGATTTTTCAGATTAAATTTATACTTGTTTAATACACGAAATTTCTGAGAAAAATTCTAAGTAATATTATATATATATATATATATATATAAATTATTCTTAAAATATTAAAAATTGAATATACATATATATAAAATTGAAAATCATTAAAAATATTGAAACATTTTTTATTTTGCATAGATAGTATTTTCATTTAAAATAAGAAAAAAATCATTGAAGAGAGAAATTGGGGGTGATTGATATCCTTTGGTAACTGATGTCTTATTTTAAGGGTGCTTTTTCTTTCCCTTTTTTTTTTTTGCAAAATTAGAAAATTCGTTTTATCTTTATTCTTTTTTTTTTTTTTGTTTTAAAAGTTATGTTGAAGATAATGATCAGGCTAAGGATAATGATCAACATGATCATGATCACAAAAGTGATTCGGAGATGCAGAACATAGGAGTGTAAGGTAGTTGTAGTTAGTCTATGTTAGTAGTATAATGGCAGTCGATATACTTGTAAATGCAACTTATAGCTAAGACTTTTCTGACAAGTCTAGGACTCTACAACTATACTGTATCCAACTCCTATAAGAAGGAACATTTACTCGACTTCTTGATTATCTATAATATACTTTGATTCTCTCTATTAAGCTTGAGAATAATAGTTTCAATTCTAGAGGTAAGGGTTTTAGACCTGCTGGACAAATAACACATAATTAGAATAATCAAGGTGGAAACTAAAACAAGGAGAAGAATGGAACTAAATTATGTCAAATCTATGGTAGGAACAATCACAAAGATCTAAGTGTTTTTATAGGTGGAATTATTCTTTTAGGCTACAGATGAACTTCCATAAGCACTGTTGTGAACATGCATAACACATCAAATGGCGATGATGCTTTGTACATAGACTCAGGTTCTTTATCTGACCTTAACTATTATAAAGATGATGACAAGATCATTGTTGGAAACGATGATCAGTTAAATATTACACAAGTTGGGAATACAATTAGGTCGGGCTTAAAATTATAAGAAGTTTTTGTAGTATCTATCTATCTGTCTATCTATTTATCTCTTTATCCATCCATCCATCCATCGATCCAATCGATCCAATCGATCCAATCCAATCCAATCCACCATATCCATCCTATCCACCCATCTATCTATTGATCCATTGATAGATAGATAGATGGATGGATGAATATATAGGATGGATAGATAGATAG
>NC_061113.1:231079162-231099703 GCF_002878395.1 Capsicum annuum
TTTTTTTGACTTTTTTTTTCACATTTTATATGTTAAGAATTTTTTTATTCTTTTAAAAGAGCTTTCTTTAATTGTTCTTTTTTGTAATTATTAATGTTATAGAATTTCAAAGAGCCTCCTTTTAAAACCCCTTAATCACCGGCTTTTTGACATTGATACATAATTTTTTCAGGTACTATATAAGTGTATCCATGGCATTGTCTAAGCAAGTGGTTTCATATTGAGGACGCTACTCTCTTTGTGACTACTCATGACTAGTCCTTCTTTGAATATGCCGAGAAGGATCCAAACTTTAACGGTTTATTTAATGAAGCCATGGAGAGTGATGCACTATTGGTTGTAAGCGTAATGGTTGAACATTGTAAGAGAGTCTTTGAAGGATTAAAATCACTGGTGGAGGTTGGAGGCAATAGTGGTGCCGTGGCTAAAGCTATTGCCAATGCATTTCCATAAATAAATTGCATTGTTTTTGAGCTGCCACATGTTATTGAAGGCTTGAAGGATGCAAGAACTTGACCTATGTGGGAGGAGACATGTTTAAGTCCATTCCTTACGGTAATGCAGTTTTACTAAAGGTAACTTGTAATGCATACTTTTCACACTATAACAGTATTATATACGAATTTATATTTGATGGTGTATGTTGGATGAATGACAAATAATGGATATTACATGATTGGAGTGATGAAGAGTGCATTCAAATATTGAAAAAATATATATGTACTGTTCACTAAGGAACACCTTGTGTTATATTCCCTCACTTCATATGTAATGACTTCTTTAGGATATGTGTGTTATCATGATCACTGTCATGAGAAGCCAAATAAAAAGGAAAAAGAATCCACATCTACAGTTTTTATATGTCAAAGAAGACTTTATATATAAACTACAATTAATTTTGGTGTCTTGTTTTTTCCTTGAAGAATTAAATTTTTTGGCAGCTAATTAGAGGAACTTAGTAGGCGTTTGATCGTAGAAATATTAATAGATGCAGTTGCAGAGCAATTAGAAATGAATAAATTAAGCAAATTGGGTCAAGGTGCTTTTTATACTAAAGAATTCTATATGAATATATATTTCATGAATTTCGACACACAAATGCAGAGTCTATGGGAATTCAGTAAAAGTCCTTTTTTTATTCACCTTCTTCCTAATATCGTTATCGTGTACACATTTCTACATTTCTTAGTGTAAATTGTAAAGCAAAATTTCTTATATTTTGATTCTTCTACTCGACAATTTGATACATACAAAGTTACCTCTCCCACTCTATTATAAAGTACGAAGTTCAACTCCTTGCAATCAAATTAAGGTGTGGTGAAAGTGAGCAATGAAAGAGATCAAGGATGCCATCTTATAGGAAGATTGTTATTCTTTCAATTAATAATCAATAAGTTCTCACACGAACGTTGATTTCTTGTACTCTTTTCATGAAGTTATTTTTTTCTATATGTTGCGTTGCATTTTGATACTTATTATGTAAAAAGGTTTGAAATTATTATGAATCATTTTTGACATTATGATGCAGAAAGTTCAAATGTGTTGCATGCTTGAGTTTTGGGCTTTTGGGAGAACAACTAAAATGATTTAAGCAGATGAAAAACTAAGTAGGCATCTTTCATGCCACTAAATAATTTTACATATTTATTTATTTAATAAATGATACCTTGCTTTACGACGTTGAAAGCACCAATAGTACAAGGTTTCTTTATTTATACTTTTATTTATTTATTTTTTACTTGTCACATTATGTATTAAGAAAATTAATTTGACTAAATTTTAAAATTAAATTTAAGTAGATTAATTTACTATTTTAAAATTTAAATTTAGATGTTTGAAAACTATACAAAATATGCTATAAGTTACAATTTTTTATATGTTAATATCATGAAAAAAATACATTATAAAATATTGATCAAAATTCATTCAATTTAACTCTCAAGAAAATATAATATAAAAATAAAAATAAACGGAGAAAGTAAATTATAAGGCTTTAGGATAAGCCTTCAAGCTCAAAAAACTATAATCTTTTCAAAGGTAAATTGCCATAGAGATATGACTACCATTATATATTGTTTCATAAGCGGACTAACTGACTTCTCCGCCACCAACTCAAGAGGAACGCTAGACTCCCATGTTAATGTTTAGAAAAAATATAAAACAGTCTATTTTATATTTATAGTTTGTTTAAGTTATAAATTGTGCTGAAACTGATATGGTAATATATTTTCAAAAGTGAGGCAATTGTGACGACTTAAATATAAATTTAAATTTTCAGTTTTAGTATAATCACTATTTTAGTCAAACAGTGATTTTACAAAATCTCTATATTGGTCAAGATTCTTGAAAGTAAATATACGATATGCCATTTAGTAAATTAAAGGGTTCGTAATTTCAATGGATATTTTCTCTAAAAAAATAATTATATATATATATATATATATATATATATTAAAAAGATGAAAGAATGATAAACAAAATATGTATATCATAATTTGTTTTGTTTATACCACCGTGCGAAGCGCAAATTTATTACTAATATTTAATAATTATGCATTAGCTACTAATCTAAACATTATATAAGGAGAAAAATTATTTGTACATTACTTATAACCTTACCTCTTTAAACACGTGATTAAAATCAAAATTCTATACTTACTTAAACTATTAATCTGGCTAATAAAAATACTAAACAACTTGTAGAAAGTGGCTATAATGAGGTTATTAAATAAAGTACGACTATTTTGATTTTTTTTTTTTTGGATTAAGAGTGAATTTTTCCATCCCTTTATTTATTTTGACATGATATTTAATACTTTTATATCTTCTTTGTCCTATATAATAAGTGACGATGAAGCAGAAACAGGTTGCTCATGGTCGATATCTCTGCATTAGTAGGTTCAATCGTAATTTTACTATATCACTCCTAATTAATTATTATAAGTCATTTATGTATGAAAAATTAATAATACTTAATAAATAACGTAAAATACACATGACATGACTGTTTCAACCGTGATTTTACTATATTACTGATAATTAATTATTATAAGTCATCTAAATATTAAAAAAATAATAATATTTAATAAATAATGATAAAATGGACATAAAGTGATAAATTAATTATTGATATTTTAAATTAACTAGGCATCTTATATGAGCCACTTAAATTTTTTCACAAATATCTTTTATAATAATTTTATTATGTCACTTCTAATTAGTAAAATAGAAGTAAAACATTATAAATCACAATAATTTATAAATTAAATTATTTAAAAGAATATAATTGACTATCAATATCACAAAAGTTTGAACAAGAAGAGTAACATATATTTATTTAAAAATTACATAAAAGTATTAAAAATTAAAATAGTTAACAACTTAAAATATTTAAAAACATATTTTTATTGATTATCTAAATTTTAATTGTGTCACATAAATTGAGATAAAAAAATAATTTATATTAGGCCCGTGCTAGCACGAGCCCTCGATATCTAGTAATACTAGATACCATATCTAATTGTGGAAACCTCCAATAGCCTAGTAATCGATAAACTGAATTGAGAATTATAAGGTTTAGCTTCAAATTTTTGTGGAGATGAGAAAAAAAGACTAGATAATTTCTTTTCATTTATCTTAGTTTTAATGGACTTATCTATTAGTGGTGAGAAGCGATAAATATATTCCATGAATTAAATGAGTTTGGGGTGCAATCTAGTTTGTCATCAACAAATAATGTAGTGTTGGAGAATTGTGATGTCAAAGAGTTGCCCACACCTTCAACTCAATAGCAACGCAAAATTAGTCAAGGGGTATGTCATCCTAAATAATAGTGTTGTTTTGTATTGTTAGAGAGCTGTACATAAAAAGTACCTATAATTTTTTTAATCTAAACCCCTCCCTACTCAAAATAAAAAAATCCATATCAAATAGTATTGAATTTTTCAATAAATTCAATAATCTAGCTCTTTGGTACTCTACAAAAGAATAATAAATAAATAATTTTAAAATTAATAAGTCATCGATAGATCCTTAAACTTGTTTTCAGATCTCACTTGAATTCCTTATCTCAGACGTGTACCTATCAGATTCCTAACCCATCCACAATTTGATCCACCTAAGCCTTTTTTTCATATCTCATGAGATCCCTGCACAAGTCACCAAGTGGTGCTTATGTGAAAAATTAGTCCACTTAAATTTCTCCACGTGGAAATATATTCACGTAAAAAAATCTTGAGATTTAAATGGTCAAAAAACCCAACTTGACGACAATTTTAACATCAATTTTCTTTTTTCCCGACCTTCACTCTTTATCTCATCATTTTTTAACCCTAACTTCACCAATTTTTTGTCAAATCGAAGAAGAAATTTAGAAATTTTGCTCACATCTTTTTCGTGTAAGTGTTTTTATGATTCTCAATTGTTAAATTTTAGCATAATTTAATTTTTAGGATTTGAAATGTCATTGTAGGAGATGTGTTTTAGAGAATATTCTGCCACTTTCTTCATATGCATTAAAAGTTGTAGCTTTTATCTTGTTGGTGTAATCTTTGAAGATATTTTGTTTATTGATTTTGATTTTTTTTTTTTTTACCATTTATTGCAGGTGACCTAACAAATGGAGATTATTTTAAAAAATTTCACCATGGGGGGCCTTTTTCATTATTCATACTCTACATATGTTGGAAAATGTGTATCAACACTAAGGTATATCGATGAGTATCACTTTTTCATTATTGAAATTGTTATATTATACTAGAGAATTAGGATATGAAATTGTTGGGGAGTTTTAATACCAAGATATAGTAACTAAAGAGTTCAAATTGATTACAAATGACTGACATCTCACAGAACTAGTTAAAGACTTAAAACATGAGGACTCTATTGACTTTTATTTCAGTCATGTTTTTAATAAACCAGTACACCACAAGGGTTGATATTTTCACAGTCTCATTACATCAAAAAGGTACTTGATAAATTCAAGTATTTGAAATTTGGTATTGCCAAGACTCCATTGGACGTGAGTTTTGTACTTCAAAAGAATGAAGGTGAAAGTGACTCACAGTTGGACTATACAAGAGTGTTGGAATGTTTAATGTATATCATAAATTTTACACGGCTAGACATAGCATGTGCTATTCGTAAGTTGAGTTGGTACACGAGTAATTCCAATAAAACTCATTGGATGACAATGAAAAGAGTTTTGGGCTATCTTAAATACACTAAAGATTATGCTTTGCATTATAATAAATATCCTGCAGTACTTGAAGGATATAGTGATGCAAGTTGAATCACCAGATCGAATGAAGTAAAATCCACGAGTGGATATTTATTTACTATAGGTGAAGGAGTAGTATGTATTTACTATAGGTGGAGGAACAGTCTTTTGAAAATCGTCTAAACAGACATGTATTGCTCGCTCCACAATGAAATCTGAGTTTATCACATTAGATAAAGCCAGTGAAGAAGTAGAATGGCTCCGAAATTTCTTGAAAGATATTCCTTATTGGCCCAAACCATTGGCACCAGTATGTATACACTGTAATATTTAAGAAGCAATAGTGTAACGCCCCAAAATCTGAGTTTCTAGGATGCCACACGGTGCTCCGAACTACAAGTAGTCCTGAGCTAACCCTGATTGCCTTCTACTAAGTCTGAATCTCAACAAAGCGGATATGAATGTAAAATCATAATAAATACGAAAAAAGCTGTCTGAATGATCTGAGTATATCTAAAATTACTAATCTCATCAATATGATAAAATAAAGACTAAAAATCTGAATACTCCAACTAAACTTTAAAACTGAATCTAGTAGTCCGACAAGCCTCTACTGACTGAATCTAGAGAGTCATTGGGATAGGTCCCAGCTGACTTAAACTGTTTGAAATAAATGCTGAGTCATCTACTAATAAACTGAAAATCTGCATAGCTAGGTCCCCGAACTATAAGGACTCACCAACTGCAGAGATATGGGTGGGGTTCTTGAAATTCACTCACGCTGCTGAGACTGAGCACCTGAACCTACATTATGAGACAATGTAACACACAGACGTATATGTGGATCAGTACTTTGGGAATGTACTGAGCATATGAGGGTGAATGCAATAAGTAAACAACATCATCACATTTTATAAAATCATGCATGCTAAATGTAAATGACTCACATAGGCTTGAGTAATCTGAAATTTGAAGATCGTAAATCATGGTTAATAAAGCATATAATGCAATTCTTGTGAGTCATAACACTTAGTTTTGAAATTTGCATTCTGTTCTTATTCTCAAATCATATAGGCTAAGTGAAATCTGTAAGTGTGTATCTGAAGGCTTGTGTAAAGCAATATTCTAATTTCAAGAACTTTAAAGCTGTAGAGAAAACACTGTATCTTAGGGATTTAGAAATATGAAAACTTATTCTGCATAGGAAATACTTTTTCAAATGCTTATCTGTAAGAGAGGTTCTTCTAACCGACATAAACCATGTAAACATTCATGGAGTCTAACGTTTTTGTCCCCCTAAGAAGGAATTCTCATGTAGGGGAGAGGAGTCATACTCTTGTCAAGGAGTATAACCTATCTGAGTGATCACATATCTATCATCCATGTAGAAGTGGGAACAATCTAAATCCTACCTTGGCACGTAGTTTTGAGGTATGAAATCCTACCCATCTCGGTGCTAAATACTACTCCTATTAAATCTGTATGCTCATTCTGATGGAAATCCACTTTTTAAAATAGTTTTAATGGTTTATAATGAAAACCAACGGTATATCTGTAAAGCTAAATCTGTAATCTTAATCTGCAAAGTGGATTTCATATCTATTTTGAGACCAAAAAGGTCAAATCTTTAACATAATCTGAAAGGAATCTAGTCATAGGGTGCGTATAGCACAACAAATCTCGAAATAACAATCTTTAATTAGGGCTTAGTGACCCATTCATCAAACTCACGTTAAAACATCAAGATATTCATACTTGATAATGTAAACATTGATAAATTAATTCAAAATCTGGAAATTTCTGCAATATGAATGAAAGTATGTATATAATCATATAGTTCAGCTTCTAAATCATTGGAAATCTCATAAGCTTGTAAACAACAATAATGGGTATAAATCCTAATTTCAATTTCATGGGAAATAACATAACAATCCAGTAATTTTGTAATTAAAATAAGTTTTGGGCACAAGGATGAAAGAATTATCCTTGTTATAACCCCGCATACCTTAATTGATGAACTAGATACTAAGACTTGAATCTTGGATCTCTATTGATGCTTTGGAGATGAATTCTTAGGTTTCTTGAATTGGGGATTCTTAATCATGAATTGCCTTGGAGAATTAATGGAGAAATTAGGTTTCTTGGAGAAGGAGCTTTGCTGATGTAGGGTTATCTTTTGAGAGAAAGTGGATACAATAGGCATAAAGTGGTTTGGAATATGTTGAATCTTGTATTTTGGACGGATTGGGGGCTTGGGAATTGACCAAAATGCCCCCTTTAAACTTTTAAACGAAACTAAAAAACACAATATTTTCTGAACTGGGTGGCCACCTCGATGCGCCACTATCGCGGTGGCTCAATGAAAAGTGGATGAATGGGAACTGGGCTTTCATCGTAATGCACCACAATTGTGGTGCCCTTTAGTTCGCCATTTTGGCCACTAGCGTGACGTACCAGTATCGCGAAGGCTCACTGAAAATTGACAAATGGGAAATTAACCCTCTCCGCGACACGCCAATATTGCGGAGGTCCACTGGAATTTGACAATTGTCATTTAAACTGTCTCCACGATGCGCTAGTGACAAAAATGATGGTGTTTTTTGACTGGAACTTAAAATAGCCATAACTTCTTCACCGAGTGTCGGATTTGGGAGAATCTTATATCAATGGAAAACTTATTCAATTTCCCACACAACGGGAAGTCTAAATCTGAAAAATTTCAAAAAGAATAAATATTATTCATTTTTGAAGCTATCTCTTAACATTCTAGGAACGAATTTAAGCTATGAAAGTTCGGGGTATTACAAATAGGCAAGGCAGGGAGCATGATGTACAATGGTAAATCTCGTCACATAAGAGGAAAACATAAAATCATTAGAAAACTACTCTCTAGTAGAATTATCACTGTTGACTATGTGAAGTCAAAGGATAATGTGTCAGATCCACTTACAAAAGGCCTATATAGAGAGGAAGTTGAGAGAACATCTAAGGGAATGGGTTTAAGGCTTAGGACAAGTTAGCATGGCGGTAACGCTACCTAGCAGATTGGAGATCCCAAGAGCTAGGTTCAAGGAGATCAAACAAAGTTGTGTCTAGCAGGTTCAGTATTGTCAATATGCCCAACCCATTCTCATAATGTAGACAATGTTTAGTAAACAAGTATAAGGCTTATGGTGTGAAGCCTTTCAATGATTATCTAAATTTGGCAAATTTGACAAAATATTTTAATTTATTGTATTGAACGTTTATAAATTACATATATGAGGGTGAAGTGGAAGTCGCTTCGAGGAGAATGTTAGTAAAGGCCTGTTCTTTAAGCTCTCATGAAACCAAGATGTGTTCATGGCTGAAACAAACAAAACCGTGATAACCATAAATGGTAAAAGAATGGTTGTGTGACATGTGTTGTCTAGGCGTACATTAAATCTCAAAGGTTAAAATATATCAAATCTACCGACTGACCTAGGGCATCCGATGCATGTTCACTACAAAAAGTACAAAGAAAAACCCACTTATCCAAATACAATCATTCTTTGCTTTCTGATCACATACTTTCCCACAAAGTTTTATAAATAACAACCATTCCCCATTCATGAGGGGGATTGTTAGGTTCAAGTTGAATGTGTGAATGAAAAATGGAGGGAATTAGTGGAGAAAAAGTGAAATCACACCAAAAAGGAAAGTTTACTCACAATAAGGAAAGTCTACTAATTCTCCCGCATTGGTGGGATAAAGAAACTTTCATGTGTTCTTATTAAGAAAAACAACTCCACCTGGATAGTGAGGCAAGAACCAAGAGGTTTCTTGTGCCGTTGTCGTCAATGCTCACTCGGCTCGCCTTCGACTTTGGATTTGGATTTAGATTTGAAAAATGATTGATCGATGAGATTAATTTTTTAGATAAAATTTATTTGAAACCTGAAAAAATAAGTAATTCAAAAAATCCAAGAAAAAATGAAAAATTATTTTTTCCTCCATGAACGTGCATACATGCAAATTCAAAAACGATTGTAGAAACGCTGAAATGCTGCCTCGGAAGGGACAACCCTTCGAGGAATGACACACTATTTCAGAAAAGAGGAGATTATTTCGTCGGATGTGATTGTTCAAAAAGGACAAAATATTTCAAATGGACAGACATGACTGTTCCAAAGGGATACACCTTTCTGATGAACCATTCCTTCCTTTCGTAAGAGGCACTTGATGACAATAAATACCTGCATTTTTTCATAGGTAGTAATGAAAATTTTCCAAAATTGTAAACACTCTTCTACTTCCATAAACTCATTGTGATCAAGCTACTATTAAGTGTGTTCGATGAATTCGATAGTTTGAGATACCACTATGTAACACCCCAAAATCTGATTCCGAGACGTTACATGGTGCTCAAGACTACAAGTAGCCTTAAGATAACCCTATTTTCCTACTACCGAGTCAGGATCTCATAATAAAGGAAATATAGACATAAAAGTCATACTAAATGCGAAAAACTGACTGAAATATTAGAGAATAATCTGAATGTAATGTCTGAAACATCAATACTGAACAATCTGAATCAAAACTAGTAGTCTGATAAGCCTCTACTACTAATAACTAGAGAGTCACTGGGACAAACCCCCAGCTAACTCGAACTGTCTGAAAAGAATACTAAATCATATGAACTAATAAGCTGTAAAATCTGAATGAATAAGTCCCCGAACTATGAGGACTTACCAACTGTTAGATGTAGATGGAGATGTTCAAACTACTTAGGCTTCTAATACTGAGCACCTGAACCTACATTATGAGATAATGTAGCACATATACGTATACATAAATCAGTACTTTGAAGATGTACTGAGTATATGGGGTGAATGCATAAGTAAAACATTATCTCATCATCATAAGAAGTAATAAGAAGCAAATCACACTCTATACATCTAGTGGGTCATAACATTTAGTTCTAAATGTTGTACTTGTGTTCCGTCTTTAAATCATACTTTATAAGTGTAGAAAGAGCTCACTTCTGAATCTGAAATCTAAAATCTGTAACTATTATCTTTCTATAAAGCATAATCTAAATAAAGTTTGTGATCCTTTACACTTAGGGGTCATTTGGTAGAGTGTATTGACAAAAATATTGCATGTATTAATTAATGTGTATTATGAATACCTTGTTTGTTATAATTTTTAGTCATGTATAACTAATGCAAGCATTAGTTATACACTCTATTGTATATTAAGGTGTGTATTACTAATACCACCCATTCTCTATGTATTAGTAATGTAAAGTCTTTAATACATGCATTAACTTATTAAATGACCTTAATACCCCTCAATTTTCCTCTCAAAATATTTCACCATTCATTTTCCTGTCATTTTAATTTGCAATAGTGAATCTTTTCAAAATATTTCACAATTTTTTTTCCACCATTTTAATCTACAACAATGAATAATTGATTTAAATAATTGTAACATATTTTTGCTTTGCTTCGAGGGTCTTTAAAAAGATTAAAAAAATTGAGGCTATTTCTTAATTTTACGTCTTATATTTTATTTTTGTTTTGACTATGTTAATTCATTGGCATAATATTTCATGCGCAAAGACGAAGGTATTGCAATTAATCCAAAACCTTTATATACTAGTTCAACAATACTAATTATATTTGAGATGACAAAAAAAATTTGTTGCAAAAAAGTGTACAAAATCAAAGAAGGGTATTTTTGTAAACAAAAATTTCTTTTATAAAAATTATGTAAGATGTATTATTTCTTATACATCAAACCAAACACTGTATAAGAAATAATACATGCATAACTAATACAATCAAACCAAACAATGTATAAGAAATAATACATGCATAACTAATACAAGCATAAGTAATACATGCATTACTAATACACTATATTTTGCATTGATCTTATACACTCTACCAAACGACCCCTTAGTTTTCTAAAAGCTTTTCTGTAAATCTTTTAATTTAACTAGTAGGGAGGTTCTCTTAACCGACATAAACCATGTGAGCTAACATGGAGTCCAACGTCTCGTTCCCCTAAGGAGAAAACCTCACGTTGGGGAGAGGTGTTATACTCTTGCGAGGAAGTATAACCTACTGTTCATGTGATCGATCACAAGCTATATCTGTTAGCTATATAGAAATGAAAATAATCAGATAATCTGTACCTACGTTGGCTATGTAGTTCTGTGGAAGATAGGGCACGCTAATCTCACACTTCTCGCTCGGTGCTAAATACTACTCTCTTTAAATTTGTATACTCATTCTATTGGAAATCCACTTTAGAACTAACATAAGGGTTTATCTGAAACCAATTATGCACTTATCTGATTAAATCTGTAAATAAAGATGATCTGAATTCTATAATCTATAATAAATCTGAAAAGTGGATTCCATAGCTAAACTGAGGATCAAAAGATCAAAGCTTTGCTGTAAATCTGAAATAAATCTGATCATAAGATGCTTTAAGCATCATCTTTCTTGAAATATCAACATATAAACTTGGACTTAATAACCCATGCATCAAGTTCATGTCAAAACATCATAATAATCATGCTTGTTAATGAAAACAATGATAATTCATCTCAAAATTTGAAAATTACTGCAATAGGCATGAAAATATGAAAATAGACATGCAATTCATCTTTAAAATCTCTCAAAAACTCATAATCTTGCAAATAACAATAATAGGTATGAACCCTAACTTAAAATTCATGTATAAATATTCAAAATCATATGAATTTGTATTTAAAACTTGGTTTTGGGCACAAGGATGAAAGAAGATCCTTGTTCATAAACCCCACATATCTTGATTGATGATTAGATGAAGAAACCTTGAAATTTTGGATTCCTAATTGAGTTCTTAAAGATGAGTTCTTGATTATCTTATCTTGGGAATCCTCAATTAGGAGCTTTCTTGGAGAAACTATGGAGGATTTAGATTTCTTGGAGAAGAAGCTTTGGAGCTCTAGGGTTTTGCTTGAGAGAGAATTGATGAATAAAGAGCATAATAGGCTTAGGATGGGTTTAATCTTGTGTTATTCATGAATTAGGGGCTTGGAAATTGACCAAAATATCCCCTATAAACTTCTAAATGAAACTGGAAAAAGGGAACAAAAATCTCAATTTAATAGGCCACCGTGATGCGCCACTATCGCGGTGGGTCACTGGATAAGGGACAATTAGGAACTGGAAACTCGACGCGACACGCCACCATCGTGGTGCCCTATAGAAATGCCATTTTAACCATCGGTGCGATGCACCACTATCGCACTGGACTTCTAAAAATTGACAAATAGGCATTTGGACCTCTTTGTAATGTGCCAATATTGCGGAGTTCCACTGAAAAATAACAATTATGAAATTGTCCTTCACCGCGATGTGGTGACTACCCAGTTGGCACACTGCTTTACTAAAAATGCCCTATCTGACTGCCCAGTTGGCACACTGCTTTACTAAAAATGCCCTATATTCTTAATCGAGTGCTGAATTTAGGCGAATTTGGTATCGATGGAAAGCTTATTCAATTTTCCATACAATAAAAGGTCTAAATCTGGAAAATTATATACGTAACAAAAGTTATTCCTTTTTAAATCTAATCTTAGACATTCTAGGGACAAATTTAAGCTAGGAAAAGTATGGGGTATTACACGTTACTGTTGAATTGTGAACCATTTTATCCTCGGGTACTTGAGAGAAATTAATTCCTTAAGGACACTCCGTGAAGTCGGGGGACTTGGTTCTTATTCTGTTTCATCTTATTTATTAAAAAATAGCACACTTCTTTGATAATTCACATTGAACTCTTGTTGAAGGTGTTGAAAAACTTCATAAGTGTTCTTGATATAATCTTGAACTTTTATTGAAGTGGGTTTTGCAAACATACAGTTTGTGTACCCAAAAACAACATTTTGTTCTTTTGTTATTCTTAGAAAAGAACACAACAGAACTGTTTCATAAAAATGATCTCTAATTTGGATGTAAAGTTTACAATCTATAATTTAGTGAGAAAATTCTTCATTCAGACAGTTTGTGAAATAGCCACAAACAAGAAATAAACTCGGCTTTCGTTATAGATGTAGCAGTGTGCTCAATTTTCAGACACTCTCAAGGTAGACACGTTGAGATACCCCCAAAAAATCATGATATTTTTCAAGAATAAAAGAAGTTTCACCAAGGTCTTTCATATCAAAGAATCTTGATAAAAAAGTATTTAGTCTCAGTTATCAAACTCAAGTCAGTTGATTGCAAGAAGAATGTCATCAACATAGAGAACCATAGTAATGAAATTACCCCTGGATATTTTGATATAGACACACTCATCAAACTTATTTTCAATAAATTTAAAATTTTTAATTACTTCATCAAATTTTAAGTACCGCTATCAGAAATCTTGTTTAAACCTATAAATAGATTTATTAAGCTTACACATTAGGAGTTCATTACAAGCATCTTGAAATCCTGCTGGCTGAATTATATAAACCTCTTCACACAAAAGCACCATTAAGAAAGGCAATTTTAACATCTCACTAATGTAATTCTAAATCAAAATGAGCCACAAGATCCATGATAACTCTAAATGCGTCTTTTGATGAAAAGAGAGAATTACTGATTTCAAACATGCATTCTATTCTGTTCTGAATTACTATGGCATTATCTGAATTGGTGTCGTCACACCAAGACTTGCAAGTCCTATTTCTGAGCCATAATGCATCATGCATGATTATTTTACTAAAAATCAGTTCAGACCACCCAAATATGCAATTAGTATAAGAGATTTCATGTTTCGAAAACATAAGTCAAAACTATGCAAAAATTCTCATCCTTTCCATGAATAAGTGGTGGTCATATAATCTTTACAAACCATGCAACTCTTTTCATTATATGAATATTTTCAACATTTATCAACATAAACCACCCTCTCTTTTGAAATCAAAATCATAATCCAAATATAACAATACTTAAGGCATTTCATATAATGTTTTTCAAGATGCATTCAAAACAACCCATAACATATGATAAGTAAAGAAAAATCATAACAAGAGAGGGATTTTTCATGAGTTATGCTCTCAATTCAATCATCAACCTTAAAACACATGCTTACATATATATATATATATATATATATATATATAACTTCAAATCACTTTGGGGGTAAGTCCTAAAGGCCAAAACAATATCATCAATGCTTCTAAAAGATGAATTTATTCATAAATTCGAAACCCTTTTCTTAAAAACATGATTTCTATGCCCATAAAATTTTAGAAAAAATCCCACATACCTTAAATTAGAAGCTTTTGAATGAAATATAGCTTTTGGGATTCTATACGTATGATTGATGGGTGCATCTTGTAGCCCTCGCAATGGGTATCCCGAATCTTGGAATTATTTTCAAATTTCTACAATTGAATTTTGAGAAATCTTGATTTTTGTTTTGGGACTAAAGGGTGTTGTTCTTGAGAATTTTAAAGATAATGGCCATATTTTGGTCAATTGAGATTAAAATCCCATGTTTAAGATGTTAAGGGGTGATTGAAAGGACTAAAATACCCCTAAGGAAACAAACAAGGTCGCAGTTATCCCTCAGTTGACAGGCTGATAGGCTAAAGTAAATTAGGTATAACTTCTTACTTAGATGTTGGATTTGGATGAAACCAATTGCATTGGAAAGAAGACTCAAAGTGATTTCATTTGATATATAGAAGCTCTCCCAGTTAATTATATACAGGAAGTTATGATCGTTTGAAGTTGACCCTAAAATTGGGGCCTAACATGCGCCTGGAATGCATCCAAGACGTACCATTTACTTTCCCCATCTTATATCAATAAAAAAATTAAGAAACGGAGGTTGGAAAGGTCAAAAATAAAATCTCCAAAGTTTGGAAACTCAAAATGATTCTAAGTCCCTTCTTACACTTGGAAAAAAAATTTCTACTCTTTTCAATTCTATGAGCATACTACTAGGAGCTAACACGTAGAGAATTCTTGCGGGGTGTTACATCGATGATTCGATTTCTAGTTCGAAAATGCGGGATGTTACATTATTTCCCCCTTGGGATCATTCGTCCCAGAATGATGGGCAGGAATGTGGAAGTCTTAAGGGTATGGAATAATGCGGACATAATGTGTCCTCTAAGAAAGGATATATCTGATCTGAAATATTTAAACTTCTATCATGAAACTAAATTCTGAGCTAACTATACTTTACTTGCTATAAGAAGCTGATTCATGCTGAGAGTTTAGGATATCCTTAGAGTATTAATGATCCAATCATACACATTGAATTGAGAAGTGATAACTTATGCAAGTACGAATCATGAGGCAAAAAGACTTAGATCGTACCAGGGTATTATACTGCCTGAGCTAAAATACTTGGAAGTATTTGAGATTATGCTCTGAACTCTTATGAACCAAGTCATGACTAAATAGCTGAATCTGAAACATGATGCTTAGATTGAACTGAATTTGTAATTTACATGGATAGAATAGATTATCTCTTGGGATGGTCATACTCCTGAGACTTCGGATAGTAGGACTGGGTGAAAAGGTGGAAAACAACTGTAACTAATCTGCCAACTATTAGACTGAATTACTGGCTATACAGACTGAATTATACTGGGCCCTTATACTTAACTGGAGTATCTCTTCTACACTCTTCCTAAAGAAGTTGTAGTAGCATTCGGGAGCAAAAAATCTTGGGCATGAGTTACACAAGACACCCAACTAAGGAATCACAATAGTAACATTACTCTATAGCATGGAATATAGACATATAACTCATAAACTAGGATAGAATTACCAGGTCTTAGGCAATGCAACTTCTTACTTTCAAGCTTAGTGCACTTCTCGAATACTCCCTTAACTATATTATTCCCTTTAAATAACATACTCATTTGATTCAACTTAGAATTCTTATATGAGCATTGATAAATCTTTCTACTAATGCCTAAAGTAATAGAAGTTCTCTCACCATGATCAAGCCTAACTTTGAATTACAAAATACAACATGCCACACCACGATACTAGTCTAAACCATATGATTCAATGTTCTATATATATTTTTTTAGAGATCACACCCTAATCATATTGTGCCTTACCACTTCAATGACTAACTCTGATCTCTTACTATGGATTCACTAGTGCATATTGTGTTCCTCCACTTAAACCTCAACATGTCATTCAAGCCTATCTTTATAACCACATATGAACTCTAAGGCAAACACCCATAAGGACATACTTCACATATTCTCTAATCCACTATCAATATAACTCCCACACGCTACTCCAAGAACATACACACACAAATTTCCACTAACCATTACATATATCAAAGACTTGGCCCCAGATCTTACTTCACACTTATGGCCTTATCTAAAACAAGCATACTATGATCTTCCATTAACAAGAAATATTTACTCATCACCACTATCATCACATAAAGAGGAGTCACTAAAAGGTTAGAACATAAGACCTTGAAGCATGAGAGGATATTATACGAGACTTAACACTTAACTGAGGCCGAAGGAATAACAAATCAACATCAGGGATTCATCAAAGTGATCTGAATTGGGGCATACATGACTATAAGCTGAATCTCGTCAATCATAAATAGTATAGCTTAAATTATGGAAACTGAGCACACTATAAAGCATGAGTACATGAGTCATGAGCTGCATGACCTCAATTTGAAGTTCATAACATATGGAATGTGATTTCGACTAGTGAATGAACTGGAACTCCTCATTTTAGAAATGGAAAAACACGTGATTCTCTATCATATACATAAACATGAACTACGATTATGGAACTAAAATGTAAGGCATGAGTAGGTATTGGGATCACTGAAAAATACTGAGATAAGAATAGGTTGAGTGTCACCCTCACTTTTTGATGTTCTATATCATACTGACATCACTACTAGAATCTGAGAGCCTGACTTGGTTACTTGTTCCATTATCTCCCCCTTAGCTTTAAGTCATCATTTTAAGTTCAAGAGATACCTTAATAGACTCTAAACTGAACTACACTCACTACACTCTGGGGTCTGAAATATGGCAATACACGTAATTAATAGAACTTAACCCGAATGGCTACACCTGGAAGGTGAAAACCCACTGCTAATCCTACCTTCTGAGACACACTCTATCTTTCTATAGCCCAAATAGTCAATCATATAATACTTGAACACTTACTAACTTCAAATCCTAGTGAGTATTCCCATAGTTGGAGTACACACCCTATAGCGCTTCAACTCTTATTTCTGTAGGTTCAACCTTCAAAAATTCAAACTTAGATTATAAAACTTAATCATGGATATCAACAAACTTTGATGAATCATGCTACTGGTCTTTCTCCACCTAGCAAATCAATGGTACTACTATGTCCACTAGCCACACACAACACGTAATAGTCTTAGAAAATGCCGCAACTCTATATCACCTTGGGCATACTTCTACCTCATACATACAACATCATACTTTGTTACTAATCAAATAAACTTAATCTATTGCATACACCATTTAAGCATATTAGATCACTTCCATATAACTAGTATCATTAACCAAGAAATCATCACATCCACCTTTATGGACATCAATTGTTCAAACTTAATGTCTAGTGCTAAGCATGATTTACAACCCAACCTGACACACAATTCTCACAAAACATTCATCATTAATCTTAAGCTACTATTCTTATATCCACATCCTACATTAAATTCAAGCCAATAGTCTAGCATCAATCATCTACCACCAATGAAGAAGGCAAAATAATATACTAGTCCATCAAATTGGGACATTCTATCCAAATACCTCAAAAATCTACTACATACCTTTTCACAAGTAGTACTAGTTTACAACTACCAAAAAAAAAAAGGTCAAGGGAGGTAAAGTCACATAATAGACATGGTCAACCTTAATCTTATATTATAACCCATACAATCTTATCTACTTATACGACTTTCTCATATCACACTTACTTACCCAAGCATATATTTAGACTACCTTTAAATTCCACAAACAACCATGAGTCTCTAATTAGAACTTACTGGCTCATCTAGCCATTTTTATAATTAAAGTAGATAATAATTCACCTTAACCAATAACTCCTTCTCTACCTTCTACTAAACTAACACACAAGGACGTACCACTTCATTACCAACTCAATCTCATGTGAAAAGATTCGACTATACATATATTCAACCAACACAAGAACAACAAGTTTAACAATAAGTTGCTAGTGAATCGAAATAGGCCTTACATGGCTTCACTAGACTTTGATTTTTGTGTTTTGAACAAGAAAATGAAATGAATAACAAAACAACTATGCTAGTGAATCGAAAGAGCCCCACACGGCTTCACTAGACTTTTTTTTTATTTTTTTCAAAAACACTATGATAACAAGATTACATATTATAATAGATAAAAAATTGACACACAATATTCAATGATCTAAGGATACACATCTTACTCTGTATAAATAAAAATCCAAGTCAAACACTTCCCCCACGGACTACCTTAAAATCCACACATTCTACTAGCTACCACATTAGTCTATCACTATAAGGAGGCAAATCATCCTCAAACATCGGTTATTCAACTAAAATATTTATTTACACAAAGTCACCCTCACTCTGACTTCTAACTTTGTGACTTTATATCACCAACCTCTTGGTCTAATCTCACTAACAATAGGTCATGACACCAACACTTTAACTTATACTACTAATCAGGTGGAAATATTGTTCCAACATTATGCTACACATTATACCCCCTGAAGCATGACATCTGCAACATAAATTTTTGAAAAGAGACTGAATACTCTTAATACCGTAGGCCAAAAAGCATGATTTCATTAGAATCAAAGTTCACACAAATATCAATACACTCTAAAGCACTAACGAACTCTTCTCAAGTCCTTACAGAATTTTAAACTCTTATATGGCTCAATCAGAAAGAACCATACCATTTAGACTCTAAACTTCTGCACTTTAATCACCCTAATAACGAGACATATCTGGGCACATCAAAGTAAGGAAAGAATTGGGATAACTTTAATTTCATATGGGCAACACCATAGTATTAATTAGATTATGGAAGAGGAACATTCTGGATTAATAGCACGAACTAGAACATGAAGAAAGAGAAATATTCCTAAACTCCTAGTAGCCTCCTACTTATAAGTGTGGCGCGCTACACACCCATAAATAAGACTCTACCTGACGCGATTTTGTAGACACCCTGGGACCATGAATCATGCTCTTATACCAAGTTTGTCATGACCTGAACCAGGGCCCTGGCCTTGACGGACATCCCAAACCATGAAGGCTCGAGAGCCCTTCTAACCTGTAATCATATACATCATTCATATATAAATAGGAAATGCAGAAATAAAATCTGCTATGGAAACATGGTCATAATCAAAATTTAGTTTAAAAATGAGGAATAAAATCTAATATCAACTAAACACCATCTAAAAACCGTCTGCGAATTCTCTACTACATGATCAAATAACAACTGTCTGAAAACTAGGACAAGGCCCCCAGTAGACCAAAACTATAATAAATAATAACTATTTGAAAGAACTAGGACTTCTAAAATATAGAAGGCTCACCAACTGGTACTCTTCACTCCTATCTGATGAAATCTATTGCTTATCAAGACCCCTAGACTATGCCTCAGAACTTGGAGGGAGGGAGGCCAATACAGATGTATTGGTATGCAAAACAATACAAAATAAAGTTTTTATATAAATAAAATAGTTAAGAGC
This sequence comes from Capsicum annuum, assembly GCF_002878395.1. Classification (NCBI taxonomy): domain Eukaryota; kingdom Viridiplantae; phylum Streptophyta; class Magnoliopsida; order Solanales; family Solanaceae; genus Capsicum; species Capsicum annuum. The sequence continues at coordinate 231,099,143 of NC_061113.1, forward strand.
TAGTCATAAATATCATGAAAGATATAAATTAAAAATACACGGGCATTTCTGATAATCATAAAACCTTTCTGTCAATGCAGTTTTTTTGACCTTTATATTACTTCTGAGTTAGGTGGCACTCCCCTACAAGTCTAATATTCCATGGGCTATATGGAATCCACCATTGACTCGGTGGGGAAGCCCCCAACCAAGTGTACCGCAAGGGTTGAAGTGTCTGAGTCTGATATGCCATAGAGCACTAGGCCGGCGTATAATAATATACCCGTATCAGCAAATCACAATTTTCATCCTCTCCATGAACAAGTAGTGGTCATGTAATCTTTACAAACCATGTAAATCTTTTCATTATATGAATATTTTCAACATTTGTCAACAAAAACTACCCTCTCTTTTGAAATCAAAATTATAATCCAAATATAATAATACTTAAGGCATTTCATATAATGCTTTTCAAGATGCATTCAAAACAACCCATAGCATATGATAAGTAAATAAAAATCATAACAAGAGAGGGATTTTTCATGAGTCATGCTCTCAATTCAATCATCAACCTTAAAACAC